>NC_090748.1:59240689-59253189 GCF_036898095.1 Palaemon carinicauda | reverse complement strand
ATCAAGGGTACCCTAGTTCTCATACTACTATTGAGTATCTCAACAGCGCCATATCCAAGATGGCGGACATTCCTAATCTTTTATTGATTTCGCAAGGTGGTGTTCCCTGTTGATCTGATAATTTTGATCGATTTTCAAGGTTTATTATACAATCTTCAGCTTCTTTCACCTCTGGAAAGTTGAGTATTGAATCTTTACAATGTGTGTAATTTAGCTCCAGTCTCAAAGTGAAATTAGAGTAATTTATTGTGTTTAGGAGCTAGGCCAGTTACCGGCGGCGCCATGGGTGCTGTCATTCGTTAGGCATGTGTTATTTAGTTAGTAGAACGACATTCCCAGTTCAAATAGCATTGATATTTTAATTATAGAAGCTATTTAGGCAAATTATACTTGTAAAGATATTATATGACTAATTTTCCTGTTTCTATGTCGATCGTATATGTCAGAATTTTGGTGATTTAGGTAACCGAGATCTCGTCTTGCCTAGGTAACCTAACCTAGGCAACATAGTATACTTTCGACATCTCCCCGATTACCCTCGTGCATTGGTTATCAATTCTTCGGAGATAGATATCTCCTAGAATTATTATATAACCGATACTCGTTTTAGTGGAGATTTAAGGGTAATCTCTCTTCCCTCTGAGTGTAGCCATAGGCTACAACCCTAGTGGGTCATGCCTCGAGATTTCATTCAGGCATGACTAGCCTAGGGTTTTCTGTCTCTTCCCTTAACATCAGATGGCAGGTTTTGGGATTCGGTCAAAACCTCAGAGTATTTAGTATTGTACCAACAGTCGGCCAGCATGGTGAATAGTCATTCCCCTGCCGGCTAGTCTGCCGACATAGGAGGCTAGCCCTCCTTAGGCCACACCTGAAGTTGTTGTATGATGCTGCCATCTTCTCCCTGTGGCCTAGTAGACTAGTCCTGTGCTTGCAGACCTTAGGCTGAGGGGTAGTACACTCCTGAGGCCTAGGATGACGCCGGCACTGGAACTCTGTTTCTCTCCTGTTGAGAGGAGGCGGCACTGCTGCCGACCCCTTAACTGTATTGGCAGACCCTAGGCTGGAGAATAGATAATTCTCCTATGGCCTAGGATGCCTCCGATACTGAAACAGAGTTTCTTAAGTGTGTGTAAGACCGGCACTTGCCGACTCCTTCCACTCCTCATTCAGGACTGCTTTCCCTCCCCTCTGTTCCTTTATGATGGCAGAGTCATTGTCTTTCTTTGAGCCGGCGTCCTGCAGCCTCACCATTGCCGGTAGGTTGCGGGGGCCGGCTAGACTCCCTCTCTGCAGCTGTTGTCAGGCTGTCTGCGGCTAGGCCAGCTGCAGGTAGCCATGACAATTGGCCGCGGCTATGTTGGCTGCCGGCGACCATGGGTTTTGCATACTGTCGGCTGTTATGACGGCTGCCGGCGGCTATGCAAGCTGCTAGTAGTCATGCCATCTGTCGGCAGCCATGACGGCTGCCAGAAGCTGGCGGCTGCTGGCAGCCATGATGGCTGTGGGTGGGAAGTCCCTTCTGTCACGAGGTTCTTCAGTTCTTCCTTGGACTGCTGGCCACAAGTTCTGTAGGCCGGCACAGATAGGTGCTGACTCAGTCAGCAGCACGCCGACTGTATTAGCGCTGGCGATAGTACTGTGGTTGGATGGAAGTCTGAATGTTACATTCTCCCTTTCCATTTCAACCTTCTTTCTGGAGAAAGGTAGTAGATTATACTTTTACATCCTTAATTACTGTATACATATACAGTACTAAAGCAGCCTACACTCCATTCTGTCTCTCTCTCTTTAGCTAGAATAATGGCTGTGCCGGCAGAGCTAGCTATGCCAGCTATATGCCGGCTGAATTACAGTATATGTTTATACAGGTATTCGGTATATTTGCAGTATATGATATACTGCAGATAGAAAACTATTGTATATATTATACCAGTAGTTATTTTTCAATATATTTTGGGTATCCTTGCCCGGACGTTTGCTGAGACCATTCCTATATTGAAAGAATAGAATTTCTTCAATATTCTGATTAGATATCAATTTTCTTTTACCCTATAATATTAAATATTTTAAAGGGCTAGTGGTATTACACTTCTAACACTAAAAGGGTAGAACCCTTATCCTTGAGTTTCTCTGATCAGTAAACTCTATGTTTTAATATTGTAAGGGAGGTCACAGCAAACGGGCTGGGCGTGATACGCAAATATATGTCTTTTATTCTTCCTAAGTCCAGTCAGTGTCATACAGGCTGGATCCTAGCGTCAGATGCTTGCCATAATGGTAGCACATTGGCTGAACTATATTATATATAATTATACACTAGCCAGTAATTTGCTATATGATATATATTGCAAACAGAAAACTATAGTAGTTAGTTCCTAGCACCTAGTAGGCCGACAGCCGCCGACCTGCCAGCAGGCGGAAAGCTGCCGACAGCCGGCGGCCGGCGAGCTGCCGGACACCATCACAGCCGACAATATGTTGACTGAACTGTCCCTGGTGCTAACCTTGCCGGCAATATGCCGGCTAGGACTACAGTATATAATATACAGTAGCCTATATTTTCCAACACTTTCTTGGGTATCCCTGTGCAGGCTTCTGCTGGTATTGAAAGAATAGAAATCCTTTAATACTCTGATTAGAAATCTGTCATCCTTACCCCACAGTGTTAAGAATATAAAGGGGCAGTGATTTGTTCACTTCTCTACCCCTAGGGGTTAGAACCCTTTCGTTGGAGTTCCCTTGATAAAGGAATCTCCTTATAGTTAATACTGAGAGGAGGTAACAGCAGTTGTTTGCAGGGGATACACAAGTATGTGTCTCCTACTATCCCTTTCTAGCTCACTATCCTAAGCTATTTTAGTTAAAAGATGAATTTTACATATTGCTTATCTGAGAGAGAATCAATTGTATACTCATTTGGCTTTCCTTTCTTACAGGAGGAACCCCAGATGACATGTTTCGCAGTGTTCTGCAATGTCAGGAGAGAGGATTTTTTCACTCATAATTCATGCAGGTTTCATGCCCCCTACAATATTATATCCGGATCCCAACATTATTGAAACCCGCAGGTTTGCAATGTATGTCAGACCATAATGTCCGAAGGTTTCGAGAATCCTAAGTCGATAGAGTCTAGGGATGCAACTCGTAACAAATTACGCAACTGGGTGAGAGGCTTCCAGAAAATCTCTCCGGGACCATACCTACCTAATGATAGGTTGCGTAATCTACTATTTCCGAGAGCAAGTAAGGAAATAGTAGTGCCCCAGGACTGATTCACATCTCCCGATGGCCAGATAGCCCTTGGGATGGAGGGCAGCAAGCCCCCATGGGAAGAAGGGGAGAATGTTTGTGTCGGAATTGTTTCTGCCTGTGCTGGCTCTAGAGCCATTGACATCGACATCTTCACCTCCTACCCCTCTATTAGATGGAATTGACCAATTACGGGCCCAAGTGAAACATCTAATAGAAAATCTTCGCAAACAAGACGAAAAGCCGGAAGCGAGATGCAAGATAGAGACCCGTATAGCTCCACTTGTCGCTCCACAAGGGTCATACAAACGACCCATAGATCAAGACCTTCCGACATGCTCCAAAATATATCCCTGGAGGTTTGCAGAGCTGATGCCGATTTTAAACGGCAAACTCTACATCTTGAAGATGGGTGCTGTTCCTTTGGACAAAATCCAGTTTTGGCCAAGCTTTGAAACTTTCCCTAAGTGTTTCGTTTGACTGAAGTATGAATCAAGGTCAAGGAAAGGAATGGAATCGAAGAAGGTCATGATTCTCGACCATGATAAGGCACAGGCTATCCTGTCAAGTAGCCTGAAAAAGGCAGTTTACTCGTTGTCGAAGGTATTCACACTAGGTAACAGGTACCCTTCCTTTCTTTCTCCTGCTTCAATTTCATTCCCCTTTATGCGGAAGGCATTTAAATCTGTTGCCAAGGCAGTGGAGGCAGGTAAACCATGTCCTGCACTCAAGGAGTGCAAGCCTCTGTTACTAGCCTTCCCCAGACAGGAGAAGGACTGGAAGGAAGCCCACTTAACCTTTTCAGTGGGAAGACTGGATGCGGATGTCGCCAGTCGACAGTTTAACGAGAATCTCCCTAAACTATCCGAGTGTCTGTTGTATTATGAACAAGAGACAAAGGAGAGACTTGCAGCCTCCCTATCCTTACAAAACTACATAGAGTTGTGTTCAACCCATCAAAGAACCCCAGACATTCTCATGGTCTTAGCCAAAATGCATATGGCTACCTTAGTAAAAGACCTTTATACCTTTATGGAGGCTAGGAGGGTATGTAGGGAGTTTGCGTTCACTGTCGCGACAGTGAAACATGAAACAAGGAAGCTAATATCTTCCAATATCTGGGGTAAAGACCTCTTCCCAGACGAGGTAGTTAGAAAAATGATTAAGAACGCCACCACAGAGAACATAGGGCTTCTCCAAAAGTGGGGCATTCTTTCAAAGAGAAAGTCTTCCACACTTGTGGGTCCCCAACCTAAAAGGAAGACGGAAAAGTCTGGAAATTTACCTTGGGCTGTTCAACAACATCCCACGGTTGCAGCGACCGTGGTGCCACAGGCAGGTGGTCGAATATTTAAACCTACTGATCATTCGAAGCATAGATGCTTCTGGTAGGAGGGAGGTTCCTTCAGGATCGCGGGACCTTTGATCCTTGGGTCCAAGGCCTAATCAAGATAGGACTAAGATGGGTGGTACACATGTCTCCACCATCATTTCCTCAACTCTTCCTACAATCCAAAACCCTCCTGGAGGAGTATACCTTAGAGCTCTAGAGCATACAGGTGGTAAGGGAACTATAGTCCATCGAATTCCAGGGAAGGCCGTTTGGTGTTCACGAGAAGGACTCAAGGAAACTCAGAGTCATTCTGTACTTGTCGCCACAAAACAAGTTCAAATAAAACAGCGAGTTCAGAATGTTAATTCTTCTGAACATAAGGACCCTGTTTCAAAAAGGGGTATTTGTAGTCTTGTCAGACCTGAAAGGTGTCTATTAGCAACTTCCAGTCAGTCACCCCCCTCCCCTCCTATCTGGGATTCAAGTTTCAAAGAGTAACGTATATCCTAGGAAAGATACTTATCGGACTAGACATAGTCCTAAGTATCTTCACAGGATTGGCAGACACAGTCACGCAAAAACCAAGCCCAGAAATGGTTCAGGCTACAATGTTCCTAGACGAGAGGCTGGGGTGGGCAGCACCCGAAGTGACTGGTCTATGAACATCCAAGGAAATGATCCGATTCCCGAAACATCACGGATGCAAGATAAGCTTCGAGAAGTCTCGATTCTCTCCAGCTCAAAGGCTTCAATGACTAAAAACCATTGAAACCTATGGTCACATCAACTCTCCTTTCCCTTGGGAATGTAAAAGGAGATTGCAGGGTCGGTCAAGAGACTCTGGTAATCAGTCAGATTTCCAAGACGCTAACAGGGAGGAGCTCTGAACTCTCTCAAGTTAGCAATAGTGACAGACCCAGGACCAAGAGCACAGGTGAAAGATGTGTCAAGAGTCTGGAGAAGATACGCATCAAACGATTGTAGAGATCTAAAAAGATCGATATTGGTCCTTCCTTAATTGCTTCCCTAACAAAGGTCAAAGTCCGAAAGTCCCAAGACATTGTTGGTTCTGTCATGAGTGGGGAAACTCTCTCCACGCAGATCAGGCCTCCTACGGCTGATCTGGGACATCGAAGCGATAATGAGACATCGGAATCAAAAAGGCTAGATAACGTCTCATGCAGTCTAGGTGACGTTAACCATCCCTTACTTAAAGGGATGGCACCTGTCAGCAGTTCATGTACAATCGAACTGCAACGTGACAGCGGATGCTCTAATTGGGCTCAAGCCGATACAGTTAGAATGGTCCACGGACGCAGACCTATTCTCTCCCAGATGAGAACAAGTCCCAGAACTGCAGATTAACCTCTTCATCATGAGCGTCTATAAGAAACTACGATATGTAGCCCCATACGAGGACCCTCTAGTGGAGATAACAGATATCATGATTCTAGTATGGAAGGGATGAACTCAGAAATCCCTCTTCATCCCATCCGATCTCCTGCTGAAGGTCCTCAACATGCTGGGATCCTTCCAGGGAGGAGTAGCTCTGCTGGCTCCCAAGTAGCCCAAGAGCAATCTGTCCTCTTTAGTGAAGGAACTGAAGCTGAGGATGGCCCTAGCTATGATCCCAGCACTATTTCAGAAGGCTCAGAAGTTAATTGCCTTCGATTTATCACAGAGAACCCAAACCCTTCATTTCATGATTTTCTTGCCCTAGTGGTTAGGAAAAGGTTAGTGATCTCAGAAGGCATATAGAGTTCTTAGAAGAATACAAGTCTAAGTCAACTAGAAGACAATATGAGTCTTCTTGCAAAAAGTGGGTTGCTTTTGTAAAAGCAAAAGGACAAAGAAATTTCAATGAACTTCTGTCTGTCCTTTGTCCACCTTCATGATCAAGGTCTGGCGGCCAACACGATAACTACGTGCAAGTCAGCCTTGACTAGACCTCTTCTATATGCCCTTCAAGTGGATCTGGCGAATGAAATCTTTAATAAGATTCCGAAGGCATGTGCAAGGCTTAGGCCTGCAAGCACCACCAAAGCCCATCTCTTGGGGTTTGGACAAGGTCCTACATTACGCCTCATCTATGATCAATGAATATTGTTTCCTTAAGGATCTAAACCAAAAGGTTTTTTTTCTGTTCGCCATAGCCTCAGGGGCTAGAGCTAGTGAAATACTTGCCCTATCTAGAGATGAGGGCCACATTCAGTTCACAGAAGCGGGAGAACTGAATCTCTTCCCTGATCCAACCTTTCTCACTAAGAACAAGCTACCCACGAAGAGATGGGGTCCCTGGAGAATATGCTCTCTGAAGGAAGATGTCTCTCTATGTCCTGTAGAGTGTCTAAAGGTCTATCTTCGTAGAACTTCAGACTTCGGGGGAGGACAGCTCTTTAAAGGAGAAACCTCTGGATCAAACTTATCCCTAAAACAACTGAGCGCGAAGCTCATCTACTTTATTCGTAGAGCAGATCCTGACAGTACTCCTGCAGGTCATATTCCGAGAAAAATTGCTTCATGACTGAACTTTTTTCAGTATATGAACTTTGAGCGGCTTCGTTCATATACTGGATGGAAATCACACAGAGTGTTCTACAAACACTATGCTAAGCAGGTCCATGAACTGAAGCATTATGTGGTGGCGGCAAGTAATGTATCAAAACTTGTCATCTATTTCTGCGATAAACAATTAATTGATTGGGACTGTCAATTAAAGGGAGAAGGGGTCATCACCTTTAGTGTGACCTCCTTTTGAATGAGTGTTACCAAGGTGAAACTAACTCTGTTTAATATTCCAGGTGTGAAATTATACAAATAGCACTAGTGCCGTGTGTAGGTTGTACACAGTGTTGATAGAATGTAACTGGTACAGAAATTACGAAGAGAAATTTTATTAGAAATTTTTCTTCAATCTGAGAGTGGCACTCATCATTTCTTTCCTTTCAAGAAAGAAATATAATTTCTGTATATGTTACATATATAATTCTGTTATCATGCTACATTCGTTTTACTTTTTAGTTTATATAGTCATTTATTAGAAATAAATGTCTATTAGAATGTAATTTCGTCCTAATCCGCCCATCAATTGCATGTTCAAGATGCCAGAGTTCTTGAACTTATAGAGGTAAGTATTATTCATATTATTGTATGCCCTCAAACAATGGATATAAGAGACACTGATATTGATTCGGCAATATATACAAACTATGAGACTGTTTGTATATTCAGTGTATACTTATGTTTGTTCATACTATATATGCTAACCTTGAGGCCCCTTTTCTACTGTCTAGAATGACTCTTCCCTGTAGGGGGCAGGAAGCACTAACATTGTTTATGATTAGTGATAATGGCGGATAACGATAACGTCATTTGTCTCAAATGGTCCAAATGGCCATAGAAATGTTGTCCCAAGGTTAAGGCACTGATGAAAATCCACAGATACATTAATGCTCTGGTACGCCTCCATCAGGACGACATGGCTCGAGCCCAAGAAACGGATTTTGAGCGAAGCGAAAAATCTATTACTGGTGAGATGGCCATGTTGTCCTGATGGACCCACCCTTCTTTTCTAAAAGAAAAGATATTCACAGTATCCCTCCCGAACTACTGTATCTGTAGGACCATGCTCAATGCTACAAGGAATGTCCGCCATCTTGGATATGGTGCTTTTGTGATACTCAATAGTAGTATGAGAACTAGGATAACCTTGATACGGCTCCCCTTCTAATTCTGCCACTTTCCCCCTCGAACCGTAAACGCTATTAGGGGTGCAGATTGCTATGTGGCGTGTCAAGAATACGTCCTCTGATATTATGCGATATCCTTGAGAGAAAATTTAAGGATATTTGCACCAGGAATTAGAATTTTGGAGACCAAAAGGTAAAATTCTCTGGGAATATCACTGTAGTACATATATCCCTTATGAAGCTACTTATAGGAACTTCCATCAGGACGATATGGCCATCTTACCCAAAAATAGATTTTTCGCTTTTCTCAAAATCCGTTATATACAAATATATATATATATATATATATATGCATATATATATGCATATATATATATATATATATATGCATATATATATGCATATATATATATATATATATATATGTGTGTGTGTGTGTGTGTGTGTAAATTAGGTCCCTAAGAGAGGTAAAGCTTATGTAAAACAAATTCGTTTGCAAGGTTTATTATCATTATTCGTTGAAATGGGAAAAGAGATGAATCATTTTCATGACATCAAAGTAATTTTCTCAAACGCATTAAAAGTTTGTGAAATATTCCCATGCACGAGGCATCACTCAACGAATGAATGCGCTTTAAGACTCCAGTGAAACCAAACTAAGGAGTTGTAACGTCATTTCTTCTGGATTCAGTGTACCAGAAAGAGTTATTAAGTGTGAAAGCATTACAGCATTCGTTTCCTCAAAAAACATAGTTCTGTGAGAAAAGGAATGATGTAAGTGTTCATGGTGCATGAGTCTTGCATGAGTAACATTAAATATTATTTATTTAACCAAAATTATATTTTTTGATTGAATAAAAAGCGTTTGACTTTTAATCTGAAGAGCAGGCAAGCTATCACAAATCATTGTATGCGTCAATCGTTCTTGAATAAGTTCCATAGTTTGCAAATGAAACTTGCCTATTAAATTTTTAGTTTTATAAGCCACCGCTGTGAGATAATCGTGAAATCCTCAATATCGTCAATGGAATTCACCCATAATCACTCCAAACAATCTTATCCCGCAAATTACGTTTTCGAGGAATTTGTCTTATGATTGTTATAAATGCAATCTCATGGAACCAGCTGATAAGCCATGGGAGTTCTTCAAGAGTTTGGGAAAAATATATTTACTGAAAAAGATAAAAAAGAGAGGTAAACAGATTTCATAAGTCGTGTAAAATACTCGTAATACGCATAAAAAAACTGAAAATTATAACATACTAATTTCTTGAAATAAAGGACAGTTTACAATTTTTTTCCATTGAAGGGGTGGCTCAGGAAATGATTAAATTTTCAGTCCCAATATTTACAGTATAGTAAAATGACTGGTTTTGAATCATATCCATTGACTGATTAAATGAACTTGAAGGTAAAATAAAAAAAAAAAAAAATGAAATGGAATATAGCAGTAAAAAAAAAAAAAAAAAAAAAAAAACACTTGTTTACATCAGTTGGTTTTTAACGAATTTATTGACTGATACCATGGATTGAAAGAAAATAAATCTAAGACTTTGAATTACTCTAATTTCGGTACATTACTGATATACCCTAAAACGTTACAAATACGATTTTGAGCATATGCTACAAGTAGACATACTGTATACACAAAACTAGTTCTTATCTGAAATGTCCATGGAAAAATTATATTTACTTAGGAAAAGATTAAAACATGCCTGAATAGAGATAAAACTTAAATGAGTAAATAAAAAAAAAAAAAAAATATTTCGCTTTGACAATTTCCTACGCCAAATTCAATTATTCCTGATACTTCTTTTACAGCAATGGCTTATTTCCTTGTTATTTATACATATCTGTATTGTAACACAACTATCGAAAAACATAAAGAGAAAACATGGCTACCTAACTTTGAAGCCACTTTTCTAGTTTTCCACACCCATATATTAAAGAGAGAGAGAGAGAGAGAGAGAGAGAGAGAGAGAGAGAGAGAGAGCGAGAGAGAGAGAGAGAGAGAGAGAGAGAGAGAGAGAGAGAATTACCGCCTATCTGCATACGTCCTTAGGGTTTTCTTCTTATGAACTTGCGTTTTTTTCTTCTTTTTGTGCGCCTGCGCGTACGCATTTAGGCCTAAATAACATTTTTGCAATAAATAACAAAAAAATAAAATCATATTCTGGTCACCTACCCAACATCTAAAGTAATTAAACAAAATTTATTCTACTTGAAAAAATCCTTTCCAAACAATCTAAAAATATTTTTCCAAATGTAAATATTTATTGGAGCATTTCCCAAAGGACAGCCGTTGGTTGAACCATAATAATGACGGTTACACAACTAAACTTCTTTCCTTTCACGATGCGTAAGAGGAATTCATTCTAGGGAAATTCTCTGTAAACTTGGGGGAAGCTTTTGGAGTTGAAAAATAAACAGTTTCGATATCTTGAAAATTGGTAGTGAAAAATATTTTAACAATAATGGAAGATATCATCTGTGATCATAATTCCATTTCATTCAAGAATATGTTACAAACATGCACACAAGTTACACACTCACACAATATATATATATATATATATATATATATACATATATATATATATATATATATATATACAGTATATATACCCTCACTAGATAAACATTTATTCTTACCTTTCGAACGGACTACCTCCATTCTTCTTCAGAATACAGAGGGTGAAAAAAGATTCACAAAGGTTTGTGTAACAAAAGGAAAACCATCACAGTCTCGACGGAACCGAGACTTTCACGGAGTTCTGTTTACATATTTTAAAAGCCTAGGTATTCTTGTTACTTTATTCTTGGCAATGTTATATATACAAAAATACCTGACCTCAATGGCTGAAACCACTTTAACTCAAAACGATGGAATGTTGATATTATTAACGCAGATTCAACTCATTAGTTTTTTACGTTTAAAACAACATAAAATTTTTGTAGCAGTCTTTAGAAAGTGTATACAAACCTTTTGTTACTTTGATATATATATATATATATATATATATGAATGAATGTGTTGCTCGGTTTACAGACACCTCGATTTGTTTGTCACTACTAAGCCTCATAAGTTTTTTTAAATGGCAGAATCTCTCACATTTTGTTACCAGATTTGATGTATATATATATATATATATATATATGAATGAATGTGTTGCTCGGTTTATAGACACCTCGATTTGTTTGTCACTACTAAGCCTCACAAGTTTTTTTTAAAAGGCAGAATCTCTCACATTTTGTTACCAGATTTGATCTGATCAATTAAAACTAAGCGAACATGCGTTAGTCCACTCTACTTTTAAAATCATTTATCCGATGTTTCAGATAAATCTTATTTCATATACATTGTACCCATCTCTAATGTCAGATGGTGTTTTAGGAGTTATTCAATTTTACGATGAAATATATTCAATTATATGGGAAGTTTTACAAGGAATATATGTATTCTGGATATTATATATATACGTTTTGGTGTGAATTTTGAAAAGCTAGTTTGTGCAGATAATAATGAGGATTGAGGATAATGGTGAGAAACTACAGCGTTATTGAAATGGTATTTGAGAGTTTATAAGAGAAAAGTGAGGAAGATGTAAGGAAGATTATGGTTTTATTGGTAAATAGTAACACTGAAGATGAGTTCTAATACCTTTGGTTGAAGAAAGGAAGCAATTGATTGATATATATATTGAAACAATTTGGGAAAATTATACAGTTGAAAGGTTTGGAATGGAATATGAATGTGGATGGAAAATAATGTTATACTTTTAGAGTTGATGCAAATGTTGGCTGAATGCAAAGAGGTTTAAGTTAATAAGATTAATTATATCAGATTCATAAAAATTAAATAAGCATTAAAACTGTTGGTTACCTCCGACAAGGAAGTATTACGACCGAGCTGGTATATTTGTCTGTGTCTGCGGACATTTAACTGTGAACAGGATTACGTCAAAATTATCTGACGGTTTTGGATGAAATTTTCACTGAATATAGACCTTCTGACATGGACGACCCCATTAAATTCTGGAGCTAATCCGGATCCGGATTTGCATTTTCGCGTATGTGTGGATTACGTCAAAACTAGTCAACCGATTTTGAGGAAATTCTCACCACAGAGAGATCTTAGGACATAGATTCCATTAAATTTTGGAGATTACCTCGGATCCGGATCAGGATTCTAGATCCGGATTTGCATTTTACGCTATTTTAAAGAC
>NC_090748.1:59223189-59235689 GCF_036898095.1 Palaemon carinicauda | reverse complement strand
TTCGTTTTCCAAATAAAGTATAGTGTTACCTTTCCCAGGCTAAACATAAATAATGGGAACAACTTACAGGAACCAAAACACTTTGTTCGGGATACCTTTCCATAATTTTCTTGTTTAAAAACAATAAAACATTTATACATATCAACAGAATTTGTTGGTGTAATATTTCCCTTCATATTGAAATTTCGATTATTTTACTAATTTTAAACATTTCCCTGGCGGTCTACTTACAAAATTGAACTTGTCTTGCTATTTGCTCTCTTGTGTATAGAAAAAAAAATCAACAAAGCATCAATAAGTACTTTAGAAAATAATGTCAATATTGAGACTAAAAAGTTGAGATTCACTATAAATCTCTGCAATAACCGTTTTACTTATGTACGTATGGGCCTGTATGTATGATAAAGTTATTGTATGCATGCGTAAAATTGTCCGTTTAATTAGTCCTTCTAACTATGATATTAACAGTATTTTCTTCATCTGCCATTACCAAATTACTGAATTTTCAGGAGGTAAAAGTTAAAAAAAGTAAACTGAAATATTCCTCTTTTTGGGATTTATATGCCTCAAAGGTATGCATATGCATATTTGGCGATTACATATTACTCCCATATATGTAAATATATTTGATTATCTATATTCAATCATCCATGAATACAAATTCTCACAGAATACCTAATAGAGACACCACGTCTGATTTCAATTTTACATTAGCTTTCCTCCCTCCTCATTCATCCAGATCTGCCTCTCTTCCCTTATCTTCCTTCCACAGCTCTTGAGAACTCTCGTTCCATGGGGGAAAAAAATGCATTCTTCTCGCAAAAGCATTCTTCCATTAAGTACCCTTAATTATACGATCCATTTGCTCCTCACCCTAATTTTCCCATTCACTAACTTGTAATACGGATACATTTTCTTCCTAAAGTATTTGCTACAATATTTAGTCTGAACGTTTATTCGCTACGTCATTTTTTCTTGGTTTCTCAGTGACTTCATGACTCCTTAATGTAAACATCAATACGACCTTTTTTCCGCATTAAACAACACTTCAAACAATCTGTTCTTCTTCCATCACTAATATGTTATTTCCTACTTCCAACATCCACTTCAAGCTATTTTTTCATTACAACTTTGCACGTTATCTACTGTATTTTATCAAATATCTCCACATACGTTTTTCGCATTGCTTCCCGATTAAACCACCAATTCAGCAATACTTACTATCACAATCTCGACCGTTCCTCTCCAATACAAATATAATCTGAATTTATCTACCAACCGCCATATATCATTCTATTGTTTAAACTTAAAAATGATACTTTAAATCTGATCACCAAAAAAACATGAGATTCAACTTCTGAAAAACAATTAATTTAACTATTTTTTGGAAGATCAATAAGCCATTTGGTCATATATGGAAAAAAATATCTCGGTAACAAAGTAGTTTTTATCCACAAGAAAGAAAAGGCAAGATTGGCAGGACAATTGCGCATTCAATAATCGAGTCCCAGACTTTTGCATCTCTGTACTTGCCGTACCCGAATATCAGCATGCGTGTATGCTTGCATCATTTCAAATATAGGACTACATTTATCTATATTCAATGATTATTTCATTCGCATGATTTGTAGGTTTCAAAATTTTTTATTCCATTCTATATTTCCTCCTAAACATATAAACATAAATCTGAAAAGATTAAAATATAATTCTTGATTATAGCAAACAGTAAATTTAAAGCATATATCTAAAAGGTATCCATATTATGCGCTACCCCTTGTAAGAATGACAGTATGTTTTCGGGATTATATTGATTAATCAAGGACTTCAGGTTTACATAGACAGTTTCATTTCCTGGCTGAACGGGAACTCCTCTATAATAGACTGTTTTTCTGTCTTTTCTGTAACTTCTCTCTTCAAAAAATCAATCAGTTTCCAGATGGAAGGGTTATGGGATGCTAAAATATTTTTAATTGTATTATATCACCCATCTAACTAATTATTAAAATTTGGTAAGGCTATAGTGAACTGTTCAGCCATGATGCAATGGAGAACAATGGTTGTCCTTAAGTCCACTCTGACCTCTTGCTTGACTAATAACTTCATAATAAGTGATGAATTTTGGCGTTAGGTCAACATCATCATTTAATTCAAAGAAGCCTTTTATCACAACGGTTACTGGCAAAATAAAAAAGCTAATACAGAAAAAAACATCTTACCTTAATGAAACCTGATCTTCGCGATACAGCTGTCTTGACCAAAGGTCGCATTTCTTCTTATAAAAAGGGTTTTGTCAAATGGAAAAGACTGGGGGTAATTGTTGCATTAGGATACGTTTCAGCCATACCTTTTTTTTTACCCTATTTCAAAATCTGGTAGTCATAATGTATATTGAGTTGGGAGCGAAGCTGCAATTAACTAGTGAATAGTCGGTCGTAGTTTATTTGACCTCATTAGGAGGCAGAGCTAAAACGAGGGGACAAGAATGCAAATGCAGTAAAATTTATAACATATTTGTTGACAAATATTAAATGTCCCATCTGCTGCACAGTTATGAAAATGTGTCAGGTCATTCATATCATCTTCTCTTGCCAAGATAAGAATTATATGTTCGTTATTTATACAAGTATTGATAGCGAGAAACAGTGGTCCACTCAGAAAAAGGCGGTACTTATCTTGGATTTCAAAATTATATCTTTCCTTTAGTATAGCTAGAGCATTTTGAGCGAATTGTCTCCAAAAATTGTCTCTAAAAATCGTCATGATTTGCCAGTTGTATCTGAAAGATTACTGGTGGTATTTTTTGGAGAATAACTAAGTTTCTTTCGGCGTCAATGACCTTAGATGTCAGGAGGCTAGAAGCTCATGATCAATCAATCGGTCACATTTTTTCCCTGATTTCAAATGGACTCCTTTGCGTTGATTGTAGCAGCACACGGGCAACGATTCTTTTGTACTTGCACTTCATAAGAACAATAAACACCAGAAACAAAAAAACATATTTAGTTTTTGCATTTGCGTTCTTGCATTTCAGAAAGTCACTCCAACACAATCTGCAATATTCAACATCAATAATATATAATATTCAACATCAACCATATCTGAAACCTTCTGAGGTTTTCCTTTTACAAGCAGCTTGTCATATATGCTCAAGAGCACATTACCATTATACTGGTATACTCAATAAAAACCTTATCAAGTACTGATTACCACAACCAAACACTTTAAACTTTCCCGTGCAAAGTTTGAACGCCAGAATGAATATATATATGTCCCCCGCCACCCCCCCCCCCCCCAAAAAAAAAGAAAAAAAAAAAGAAATTATAATTTGCCGAGTTCAACCGAAATAAATTTTATTTTTTTTTTTGTACTTGCACTTCATAAGAACAATAAACACTAGAAACAAAAAACAATATTTATTTTTTGCATTTGCGTTTTTGCATTACAGAATGAAAGAAAGGATAATTACGAAAACATTATACTTATAAAGCTAATCTAAGTGAAACCAGTAATCTAGAATCCAGCACATCTTTGATGTAACCATTCTTTGCGGAGTCCGATCTCCGTCTCCCATGTCTCTTAAACAATCTATCTGAAACGCCAGAATTTGCACAAACTGTTGCACCAACTGCTCTTAAACTATGCAAACCAAACTTTGATATATCTGGAACTATAGATAGAAAAGCTTCAATAAACAATTCCCTCATTCTTGAATATGTTAAACGTATGTTTACCTTTCTAATCGGATAACCCGACTTTGTTTTGTTGATATTACAAAAATAAAATGCCAACTTTCAATAGTAAATCCACACCATGTAAAGTACATTTCCAAATTTCTGACAGGACTTAATTCAGTCTGTGTCCTAGCAATTACCACATGTTGACCATCTTTGTAAATATCAGTTTTATTTTTCTCTATGAAAATAGCCATGTGAGTTTGTTCAAAACAAACACCTGAACATCTGATGTTCAGTAACTCGCTACAACGTAAAAAACCAGAATATGCAACTAAACATGCAAATATTGTTTTTTAATTATCCATGTTTTCACTTTAAAAAAACTTACAATACATTTTTCGCAACATATCTGAATTTATAGGTTCTTTTTTTCGTTATCGGAACAGACAAACGTCTTTTTTCCTGCCTCATAAACATTGTTCACCAGTTCCGAATCCGTCGGAGATGAAATACCAATAACGTAATATGCCCAGCGAATTCCATATAAAGCTAAAAATAACACGCTCACTGAAACTCCTTCCTGGATTAAACTTGCTAAATAAACACAAATCATTAAGGGCTTCATAGTAGACATTTTATCGTGAATGCCATTCTCCTCCAACCACTTCGGCCACTTCATGTAACTACGGTAATAACCTTTAGTTGCCGAACTTGCACGACACTGTTAATAATTCTGGAATTCTCTCTATATTTTCTTTTACAGATTCCGGAAAAATGACTACATCATTTTCATATGCCTGCAAAAGTACATGTAAAATAAAACACACAATAAGCACATAATTTTAGATAAATTCAATTTTCAAACATAACATGGAAAATTTTAAATCCGCGGTCCCAAACATTGAATCATAGCTTTTACCACACGTATAAAAGACTTTGTTTGTAGATAAACAACATCCTTAACCAACTGATCAAAATGTGTACCATCTGGACACAACAATGGCCAAAAGCTTCCCGATTCCCACTTTGGTACCACTAAAGCACCACATACTTTATCTTCTGACATTCTAGCCAACGCTCTACACATTAAATAAATAGGTGGGGAAAACCAACCCCTTTCATTTGCCCAGCTCTCTGTAAAAACGTCGATTCCTGAACATTTCATATTCCAGTATCTTGAATAAAACTTATCTAATTTGTGATTACTATCACTAGCAAACCAAACAGTCTCAAAGGGTCCCCATAATTTACTTATAGAATTGAAAATTTTTGACGACACACCCCAATCATCAGAATCTCGAAGTTGTCTAATGAAATCTGCCTTCTCGTTAGGAGACCTTGGAATCCACTCCATCTCCAAATGAATACCATTGACTAAACAATGCCTGTAAATATTCAAAGAAAAATTCTGCAAATCATCTCCCATGCTACCCTTAGAAATAATACGGACTAAGTTCTTATTATCAGTAAACCATTTGACCCGTTTCCCTCAGCTTCGTGATTTAAGGAAATCAAAACTCTCTGAACCGCAACCAACTTTCACCAAGTTGAACCTTTTTCCATCTCCTCCGGGCTCCACATTCCATGAGAAATTCCACGCATTGAGTTAACAACATAACCACCAAAAGCATGTCCACTGGCATCAGAAAATACAAACTTAGCACATGATGGTTGATTCATCAACTGCCTGATATTGATAGCATCTATGTTATCTAACCAAAACTCAATTTTTCCACCACTGTCACGTGACAAAACTACATAATCATTCCATGATCTTGAACTTGAAATGTCAATACTCAAACACCTGGTCATAAGCTGACTAGCTGAACCCAAAACTGTAGACATTGAAATTATCTGCCCTACAAAACTAGCAACTTCTCTAACGAACACTTTTCTTAATTTTGACAAATTCGGACATAATTTCTGAACCTCTATCCCGAACTTTCCTTAATCTCTTTTCTGGGACTTTTAAAACAAACCTCACTGTATCAATACAAAAGCCTAACCACACAAAGTCCTGCACTGGTGACTACACAGATTTACGTCCATTAATAACAAACCCACTCAACCGTATATCTTTCCAAACACTCTCTGACATTGACCTAGTTGCCTGTAAATCACTACCAATACCGATACCATCATCCAAATACATGATAACATATTTTCCCTCTCCCCTCCACTTCTGAATTAGTGGCCTAGTAACTTTTGTAAAAAGGTGCGGAGCCGATTTAAAAAAAGAAAAAAAAAATGGTGTTCACCATCCCTAAACCATGAGAATCCCCAAAAATTCTGTATGTGGATAAAACATTTCAATATGATGATGAACAGTATGTAAATCAAAACTAAGCATAATCAAATTTGATTTAAGGTATACTAGTGCCGTTCTGATATCCTCATACTTTGCACTTAGTCTGAGTACATGTAAATTCACACATCTCAAATCCAAAATAAGTCTCTTTTTGTTGTTATACTGAACAGAGACTGTCAGAGGATTAACAGAGGATTGTTCAATAAGTCCATGATTTAACAATTCTGAAATTGCAGTATCAACAAATCCCTTATGCATCAATGAGGAATTATTATTTTTCTGTAAATTCCTACAAGGCATACACTAAAAAGGAATTTTCTAACCATGTTAGATAATATGTAACACACTATCATGAGCACCAATTTGTTCCCAGAATTGTACATTAGATTTTAATCTACCTTTAATACTGCAATCAGTAAAACTTTGACTTTCAATTTCATAATTGTCAAATAAAAATACTCATCTCTAAGAAAATTTGAAGCGCCAGACTACACTCTGTTTCTTCTCTGGCTGTCCTCCGATTGAACTAGTGGCGGATCTTGTCCTGATGATAAGCGGGCATTCCTGTTGTAAGTGGGCGAAATCCCCACAGACGTAGCACCCACCGAATCGAAAGGGAAACGTTCCGGTTTGTTGTTTAGACTTTGTAACTGCACATGGAACATAAGGAACAACAGGAACTGATGCAGCATAGCTCGAAAACGGGTTTGGTGCGGTAGCAGCAGGTTAGGGTTTTGAATCCCTCCCGGTCCCCAAAAGGCTATCCCTGTCCGTCTTACGCTTCTTGAGAGCTCTGTTTTTGGCTTTATATATATTGCTTTCATCATCGCAGTCACTTGCCACCGGGTTCGTCACGTACTAGTTAAGGCCGATTCACACGACCCGTTTTCTTTCCGACAGGCTCGCCGTCGGTTAAGCGGCGTCTAGGTTTCTTACGTGTATTCAAATGCAACTGTTCACACGACCCGTCAGGCAGACGGCGGCCCTCGGACGTCGCCCTTCCGAGGCGGCTCGGCTTTCTTCCCAAGAAACCCCGACCGGTTTGACGGACGTTAGCCACCCGTCCCAACCAGCGGGTGGATGATGTTTTGTGTGAACGAGGACCTGTATTGTACCCGTTCGTTTTGTGGCCTACAACCCCGACTTTTCCTCATAGTATAGAGTCATAGAAATTAGTTAGTTTGTTGTTGACACCATGTATTAGAGGTTAATTGAACTTTTTCAAGGGTATGAGGAGATGTTTGACATGGCAAACAAGATGTATAGAAATAATTTACATAAATAAAAGATATGGAAAATGACTGGAGAGGCATTAAATAAAACAGGTAATTTATCGCAATTTTAATATTCTTGGTATAGTGCATAAAGCATTATGAAGTTGCATAACTTATTTTATCAACACAGTTATCAACCAACATCTTAAAGTGTCAAAATTATCGTAATTTACTCGGTCCTCACGTGACAGAGTCTAAGTAAACAATGAAAACTGCGCGCTGGTAAACGGATACGGAACGCCTCGTGTGAATGTACAACATTTCGACGGCGGTTAGCCACCACCCAGCCTGTCGGAAAGAAAACGGGTCGTGTGAATCGGCCTTCAACCATCTCCCACCCACAGGATGAAAAATCGGCAATTCGAATATGCGTGTTACGCTCATTAATTTTCTGACCTGCTTCTTGTATGACTTCCTTCGCTTAGTCATACTTTTCCGTTATCAATTGCCTAACTTATAGAATCAAAAGGCTCTTGAATATCTGTATTAAAATTGTATTGGATTTTATGTCCTTTTGACCTGCAGGTAATTTCGTTCTGACCTTTGAATTTTTTCAACTCAGAATTCGCAGAAGCACTTGCGCCTTGGATTTCTTCTCTCAAGCCCGACACTTTTGAATTAACAAATTCCTTAATTTCCTCTTTTTGAGCCTTTAACTCAGCCAGAAAGTCCCATATTGACGGTTCCTTCATGCCGAGGTCTACTCAGTCACTTGGAGCAACTTTCCCCGTGCAAAGTTTGAACGCCAGAATGAATACATATCGAACACGACTAACCGACAAAACTTTAAGCCCCGCCTTTTACTCATATTGGCGTTTCCACAAAAGAAAATAATTTTATTCTAACTCACCCAGTTCAACCGAAATAAATTATGTTTATGATCATTAGCCCTTTCCGTCTTCTCACAGTTCTCAGTAAGCACTCTTGTTCTATAAAAATGTATCTTACATCTCATAAAGGTTTTCTTTCTGGTGGCATTCTCTGTATGGTATTGATAACAATGTTTTTCCTTTAGAAGTATATCTCCAAACGAGTTAGATTTCAAAAACTGTTTCTATGGTATAGCTTCGCTTTCTAAGAAAAGATAAGAAAAAAAATAGTTCGTGTGTAAAAAGTTAATTATTAAAAATATTGCAATTGTGATACAATAAAAATTATTAAAAATATTGCAATTGTGATACAATAAATAAAGTTAATTGAACGGTTACCTGTAAAACAACACTACACCATCAGAAAAAAATTAAACAATTAATAAAACTAACATAATATAATACACCAGTAAAATTACTAGAAAAACATAGGTTAGTACTTCATCAATAATCCACACAGTATTTAAATATTATTATTATTATTATTATTATTATTATTATTATTATTATTATTATTATTATTATTATTATTATTATTATTATTATTACAAGCTAAGCTACAGCGTTATTTGGAAAAGAGTGATGCTATAAGCCCAAGGAATTAAGAAGGGAAAAAAAACAGTAACAACATTACATTAGAAAAAGAGTTAGTGAACAATTATAATAAAACATTTTAAGAATAGTAACAACGTTAAATTAGATATTTCATATATAACCTATAAAAAAAAATACAGAGGAAGACAAATAAGATAGAATATTGTGCCTGAGTGTACCTTCAAGCAAGAAAACTCTAACCCAAGACAGTGGATGACCATGGTAAAGAGGCTATAGCACTAACCAAGATTACAGAGCATTGATTTGATTTTGGAGTGTCCTTCTCTTAGAAAAGCTGCTTATCATAGCTAAGAAGTCTCTTCTGCCCTTACCAAGAGGAAAGTAGCCACTGAACAATTAAGGCGCATAAATACAAAGGGAAACTGAGAATGGACTAACATGAATAACAGCAATCTCTTTCGTTCTCCAGAGAAATCGGAAATTATTTACAATTATCTGATAAATAATTAATGATCCAGCATTTCATTGGCTTCAAGTGTTATTTTGATTAGTAGATTGATACTTCATTGGATTTATATCTTATATATACTATCTAATCTCGTAACTATTCACTCTCATCGGCTAACAGTCATTGCTTGAAATAATTATTTTTCAACCTTTTGCTCGATTTTGACCTTGCCTTTGACTCTAACACTTATTAATTGACGGGGGTTTTCATACATTCATATATGAACATAGTTTGAAGTCTGTGTGAAAACGATGTCCAAGCAAGAGAACTCTACCCCAAGACAGTTGAAGACCCAGGTACAGAAGCTATGGCACTACCCAAGAATAGAGAACAATGGTTGGATTTGGAGTGTCCTTCTCCAAGATGAGCTACTTACCGTAGTTAAAGAGTCTCTTTTACCCTTACCAAGAGGAAAGTAGCCACTGAACAAATACAGGACACTATTTACACCTTGATTGTAAAAGAATTGTTTGGTAATATCAGTGTTGTCAAGTGTATAAGGAGAGGGGAGAATCTGTAAAGAATAGGGGAGACTATTAGGCGTATGTGTAGGCAAAGAAATGATGAGACGTAACC
The DNA here is from genome assembly GCF_036898095.1 of Palaemon carinicauda. Classification (NCBI taxonomy): domain Eukaryota; kingdom Metazoa; phylum Arthropoda; class Malacostraca; order Decapoda; family Palaemonidae; genus Palaemon; species Palaemon carinicauda. Next base: position 59,225,925 of record NC_090748.1, on the reverse strand, counting down.
AGAGATAGGGATCCAATACAGTACTTTAGGGCCTTTCAAAGGACCCAATAACTCTAACGGTAGTATCTCAACGGGTGGATGGTGCCAAGCCCAACCTACTGTCTATAAAATCAACACCAAACCTAATAAGGGTAGGCCAATATCTATATTCCTGAGTTGCAACAGAAATATTTTAGTCTATGGTCAAATTGTATTCCTTTTCAGTTCAATCATAATCTCTGAGGGACAGCTTCTGGCTAATTATAGATATTCCAATTCAAATCTGGTATATATATATATATATATATATATATATATATATATATATATATATATATATATATATGGTATTATTACAGTTTCATCCATTATGGGAAATGTATTATAATAATATGTTTCCCTAGTACAGCACGTGATAACCGAATACTTCCTCTTAATACTTTATTGTCGCTAATGCATACTTACGGAGAAAAAACTATTTCAGGTATTGAAGGTCTTGACTTTTTCTAAGTTCAGTGTATATCTTTCCATGGCCACGCAAGGTACCTCTTGTTAGTTTGTATATCTGTTTTCATCCTACTTGGCTCCTCCCCATTGCGTAATGTGACAATATTTGCTTGAATGCGCATTTGCTCCTCCCACTAATGTCGCTCCTCCAATCAAAATACTACTGGGATCTTTTCAAGGGTTATTATTGGACGATTCATTTTGTCTCTTATTCTTGTTTCAAGGATCTGTTTTTCGTGCAATATAACATTGTAACCGATAGTATTTTGTTTTTTTCCTATTTCATTATGGGAAAAACTCCTGATTGTAATTTGTTTTTGGGTTGGAAACCTGCCGGTTAAGTTTTCTCGTTACTTAACTGTCATGGATCCTCCGGTGCAGGTGTGCGATGTATGTCGTTATTCTTATTTTGAAGTGATCGGCCGATTTCATGGTAATTATAATGGTACCCCAGACATTGTGAATCGGTTTCTTTGAGAGCATTTAGTGTTACCTACAAGTGTTTCGTGTGCTAAATGTGATTCGCCTTTACTTTTCCGTGAAGATAGACATGTGTGGTATTGTACTAAATCAGTGAAAATACCTAAAACGAAGAAAAGGCGTTTGTGCAATTATAGTGTTAGTGACTATAAGGGAACTTTTCTTCACGGGTCCCACCTTCCCCCGTGGAAATTAATTTTATTTGTCAATCACTGGTTGCATAAGTGTTGGGACCACCATTTTGTAATTAAGGGCCTCAGTATATCTCCTTCTACTAGTGTAGACTGGAGAAGCTTTTGTTCAGAAGTGACTGAATTTAGTTTTGATAACCAAGAGGCTATTGGTGGTGAAGGTGTAATCGTTGAGATTGACGAATCTCATTTTGGAAAACGGAAGTATGAGCGTGGAAGGCCTCTGAGTGACATATGGGTGTTGGGGGGTATTGAGAGGCAGTCCAAAAAAAACATTTATTGTGCCTTTAATTGACCCATTACCACGGAAGCGTGATGCAGCTACCCTCATCCCTTTAATTGAGAAGTACATTAAACGGGGCAGCATTGTTGTTAGTGATAAGTGGCGGGCTTATAATTCTCTGCAGTCTCTTGGATACGATCACCGTACTGTGAACCATTCTGAAAATTTTGTGGATCCTTCAAACCCTGACACCCATACCCAAAACATTGAACGTCTTTGGCGGGAGCTGAAGGAATGGATACAACGGCCTGGTAACCGTTGTGAATACTTCGGGCAGTATTTGTCTCGTTTTATTTTTATACACAAATACCCTGAGGAGGAGCTGCTCCATCATTTTTTTATCACGGCCAGCAAACTGTATCCTCCACAATCTGAGGCACAACGGGTTCCAGTAGCTTTTGATGATTCAGAAGAGGGTCAACCACAGCCTTCCACATCATCATCGTCAGGTTCCATTTAAGGTAAGAAGTGACTTAACAAAATATATATTTAAATTTAGCCCGGGGTAAAGGGGGGGTCGCAGGGGGGGCGGAGCCCACCCCGGTAGGGGTACAGGGCCCCTAGGCTAGGTTAGGTGGGTTTATTAGGTTCGGTAGTGCCCTGAAAATCACTGTGACCTTAAGGGGGGGTCGCAGGGGGGGCGGAGCCCCCCCCGGTATTGATACAGGGCCCCTAGGCTAGGTTAGGTGGGTTTATTAGGTTCGGTAGTGCCCTGAAAATCACTGTGACCTTAAGGGGGGGTCGCAGGGGGGGCGGAGCCCCCCCCGGTAGGGGTACAGGGCCCCTAGGCTAGGTTAGGTGGGTTTATTAGGTTCGGTAGTGCCCTGAAAATCACTGTGACCTTAAGGGGGGGTCGCAGGGGGGGCGGAGCCCCCCCCGGTAGGGGTACAGGGCCCCTAGGCTAGGTTAGGTGGGTTTATTAGGTTCGGTAGTGCCCTGAAAATCACTGTGACCTTAAGGGGGGGTCGCAGGAGGGGCGGAGCCCCCCCCCGGTAGGGGTACAGGGCCCCTAGGCTAGGTTAGGTGGGTTTATTAGGTTCGGTAGTGCCCTGAAAATCACTGTGACCTTAAGGGGGGGTCGCAGGGGGGCAGAGCCCCCCCCCCCCCCCCCCCCCCCCGGTAGGGGTACAGGGCCCCTAGGCTAGGTTAGGTGGGTTTATTAGGTTCGGTAGTGCCCTGAAAATCACTGTGGCCTTAAGGGGGGGTCGCAGGGGGGGCGGAGCCCCCCCCCCCCCCCGGTAGGGCTAGGTAGGGGTATAGAGGGAGGGGTGGTGGAACATTAATTAGTGCAAATAT
>NC_090748.1:59215689-59218189 GCF_036898095.1 Palaemon carinicauda | reverse complement strand
GTCTCTATTGGAGATTTATGGGTAATCTCTCCTTCCCTCTGAGTGTAGCCTCAGGCTACAACCCTAGTGGGTCGTGCCTCCAGTTTTCATTCAGGCATGACTAGCCTAGGGTTTTTTGTCCCTTCCCTTAACCGCAGATATCAGGTTTTTGGAATCGGTCAGAACCTCAGAGTATTTAGTGTTGTGCCGACAGCCGGCCGGCAGGGTGAATAGTCATTCCCCTGCCGGCTAGGCTGCCGACATAGGAGGCTAGCCCTCCTTAGGGCGCACTTAAAGTGGTTGTATGATGCCGCCACCTTCTCCCTGTGGTGTAGTAGACTAGTCCTGTGCTTGCAGACCCTAGGCTGAAGAGTAGTCATTCTTCTGAGGCCTAGGATGGTGCCGGCACTGGAGCTCTGCTTCTCCCTTGTTGAGAGGAGGCAGCACTGCTGTCGTCCCCTTAACTGTATTGGCAGACCCTAGGTTGGAGAATAGAAATTCTCCTACTGCCTAGTAGGGCGCCGATACTGAAACAGAGTTTCTTAAGGGTGTGTAGGACCGGCAACCTTGCCATCTCCTTCCACAACTCATACAGGACCCTTTCCCCTCCCCCTCTGTTCTTTTGTGATGGCCTAGACATCGTATCTTTTTGAGCCATCGTCCTGCAATCTCACCGTTTGCCGGTGGATTGCGGGGCCGGCCAGACTCCTACTCAACAGCTGTTGTCCGACTGCCTGCGGCTATGCCAGCTGCTGGCAGCCATGACAACTGCCGGCGTCCATGTTGACTGCCGGCAGCCATGTTTTATACAAACTGTCGGCGGCTATGACGGCTGCCGGCGGCTATGCAGGCTGCTGGCAGCCATGTCATCTGTCGGTGGCCATGGAGATAGTACTGGTGGAGATGGTACTGTTATCTGGTGGCTGGTGGCTGGATGGAAGCCTGAATGTTACACTTTCCCTTTCCATTTGAACCATCTTTCTGGAGAAAGGCAGTAAATTAGATATTTGCATCCTTAATTAGTGTATACATACACAATAATAAGGCAGCCTTCACTCCATGATGTCTCTCTCTCTTTTAGCTAGCATGCTGGCTGTACTGGCTGGGACTAGCTATGCCGGCTATATGCCGGCTGATTTACAGTATATGTTTATACAGGTTGTCAGTATATTTGCAGTATAAGATATACTGCAGATAGAAAAATTATTGTATATATTATACTAGTAGTTATTTTCTAATATATCTTGGGTATCCTTGCCCAGGTGTTTGCTGAGACCAATCCTATATTGAAAGAATAGAATTTCTTCAATATTCTGAATAGAAATCAGTTTTCGTATTACCCTACAGTATTAAATAATTTAAAGGGGTGGTGGTATTACACCTCTATCCTTAAAAGGTTAGAACCCTTATCCTTGAGTTTCCCTGATCAGGAAACTCTATGATTTTAATATTGGAAGGGAAGGTCATAGCAAATGGGCTGGGTAGGATACACAAATATATGTCTTTTATATTTCCTAGTCCAGTCTGCGTCATGCCGGCTGGACCATGCCGTCAGATGCTTGCCATAATGGCAGCACACTGGTTGAACTACATTACATATAATTATACAGTAGTCGGTATTTTGCAATATAGTATATACTACAAACAGAAAACTATAGTATGATTATACAGTAGTTAATTTTTAACATAGCTTGGGTACCCTTGTGCGGGCTTCTGCTGAGACCGTTCCTATATTGAAAGAATAGAATTCCTTCAAAACACTGATTAAAAATCAGTCATCCTTACCCCACAGTGTTAAAAAATAAAAAGGGCAGTGACTTGTACACTTTTCTACCTCTAGTGGTTAGACCCCTTTCGTTAGAGTTCCTTGATAAAGGAATTTCCTTATAGTTAATACTGAGGGGAGGTAACAGCATTTGCTTGCAGGGATACACAAGTATGTGTCTCCCACTATACTTTTCTAGCTTACTATCCTAAGCTATTTTAGTTAAAAGATGACTTTTACATATTGCTTATCAGTGTGATAATCAATTGTATACTTATTCTGCTCTCCTTTCTTTACAGGAGATAACCCAGATGACATGTGTTGCAGTCTTCTGCATTATCAAGAGTAAGTACTTTTACGGTTATAATACATGCAGGTTTCATGCCCCCTGCAATATTATTTCCGAATCCCTGCATTATTGGAACCCTCAAGTTTCAATGTATGTCGGACCCTAATTTCAGAGGGTTTCGAGAATCCCAAGTCGATGGAGTCTAGGGATGCAACTCGTAAGAAACTATGCAACTGGGTGAGATGATTCCAGAAAATCTCTCCGGGGCCATACCTACCTAATGATAAGATGCGTAGCTTACTATTCCTGAAAGCAAGTAGGGAAATAGTTGTGCCCCAGGCATGATTTGCACCTCCCTGCGGCCAGATAGCCCTTGGGACAGAGGGCAGGAAGCCCCCACGGGAAGAGGTGGACAATATTGTGTCGGAATTGCTTCCGTGTGTGCCAGCTCTAGAGCCGTTAACATC
>NC_090748.1:59205472-59207972 GCF_036898095.1 Palaemon carinicauda | reverse complement strand
AATGATAGGCTTTCCGGAATACTGAGACAGTACAAGGAAATATTAAACTTAGTGACACGTGAGAAGGGCTTTGATTTGGTGATCCTCTCATGGTAATAAATTCTTGTCAGTAATGAAGGGGATCCAAATCTATGGCCAAGAAAACACCCTATTCTCTAGTTCACTTTCCTCCCTTCCACTTACATTGTCAACTCTCTCTCTCTCTCTCTCTCTCTCTCTCTCTCTCTCTCTCTCTCTCTCTCTCTCTCTCTCTCTCTCTCTCTCTCAACACATACACACAGTCGACGATAGAATCATTCATGTCTGGATTCTGGTAGACCGAACACAAATAGAAGTTGTTTGCCTGCCACAAACTTTAATTACCTGAATCTCATGACATTCACTTTCATAGCAAGATTTATGAGAAACAGGGTACTTAGTCCTAATATACACTGCCATTCCCCTGGCCCTAGGAATGGCATCCCGTTCCAAAATTATTGGCTTCTTAAGGGTTCAAACTCGATTTTTCCAACTCAATTTGCACCAGTTATAAGGAGCTCAGATGGGTACCTCATATTAGAAACCAAAGATTCAGAGCAAAAAAGAATATCATACTCTCTGAACGCAACTGTTTATTACAATACTTATTGTGATGATGATAATCATCACCATCATCATTATCCTCAGCCGCTGCTATCCCACTGTAAACAAAGGCCTAAAACATGTCCTTTTTCCCCGTCTTTCTATGAAATTCTATACCCGCAAATTTTCTGTTTATGAATCCAATGAATTCTCTTCCCTCACCTGCTTCATTTACAATTTCTAGGGGCCTATTCTGTTATTCTTTTAAGCCATCAAATATTTTTCATTTTCATTAACTGTCCTGCGCACATTTATTTCTTCCTCTTACTTGTTAGAACATCTACTTTCACTTATTCTGGTATCTATTTTGCACTTTTTCTGCCGCTTACTCTTAATCTCATTATTATTCTCTCCATAGCTCTTTCAGTTGTAATTAGGGGAAGTTCTAGTTAATACTGGTAGGACCATCTTTTCATTTTTAGAGATAGTGGCATTTCAATTTTAATCATCTCATTTTGTTTTAGAAAACGTTCTTCAGCCCATTCTTACCCTTCTTTTAATTTTGGTCTTATGTCCTTTGGAAACATTTATTGTCTGTCCTAAGTATTTATATTCATTATCAATCTGTAGAGGTTCACACATAACCTTTATTTGTTGTCTGCAATTTCATTGAACACTTTCTTAGTTTTACGCGTAATAATTTTCAGTGTTACTTTCCTGCTATCTCTATTCAAATCTCCAAGCATCTTTTGTAATTCCTCCCATGATTCACTAACTAGAACTGCAAATCTTATGTTTTTAAGTTATGCGCCATAATGTTAATTACCACATTTTCCCAGTCTAAATTCTCAACAACTAGGCATGCTTACTAATTCTTTCGCTATCAGAGTTTTCTCACTATCTTGGTTTAGTTTTAGGATTGCTGTACTACCCGTATAGATAACTTCAGGTGTTCTACTACAAAATTCATCTATTCCTTGTCTTTGAAAGGCTCTCATTACTGCTGAAGATTTGAAAGGTTTGAGAGCTCTCTCATAATCTATAAATGCCATACAGTGGTTTGTTATACTTTTTCCCTCTGCTGGCTAATTTTATAGATATGGTCAATTGTTGAAAATATGTGTAAATAACTCTATGTTCTCTTGGTTGATTAAAGTCTAACTTCCTTTCTATTTAGCCTCATATGATCTTTATAATTATTTTATAAATCAATGAGAGTAAACTTATTGGACAGCATTTTATCAGGTATTTTGTGTCTCCTTTTTTTCGGAAATAGTATAATGATAAGGTTTTTCCAAGCTGTAGGTATAGAGCATTCTTGAAAATATTGTGCGAGCGCGCAATTAGGTTGTAACTGAAAGGTGAGGTGAATGCAACTAATTTTACTTCAACAGACAATGGGCTTATATACAGTACTTCCAGTGGAGAAAGGTCAAAAAATTTCTAACTCCCCAGTTTATGAAAAAACAAGCTTAAACAAGTTCTGTTAACAGTGATGTGTAGAGCAAGATGTATAATAAAAAAAATAATACTATTACAATGTGCGCTAAAAATGTCATACATGTGAAATAGGCCACCCTTCTCTGGAGAAGCATACTGTAGTTGGGACATCTGGCAGGAGATATGCAGGTTCTAGGCGATTAATGGAGATTCAATCTTCTTTCCCAGATATGTTAATTAAGAATGCTTTTGGCGTATGACAGATCACGAGGACAGGTCACGTGTAAAGGGGCGGGAGCAGTGGGTCACTAGTGTTGTTACGCAGAAAAATGTGCATTGTCGAGTGCAGATCTGCTATTATGTGTTGCTTAGGGTAGGGCCTTGTAAGTCTTGCAGCGTGTAGTAAAATTTTCCCACAATGTGACGTAAGCGCTAGAGAGTGTCGGACGTAACAATGTCCTTTTGATGTGGGTAGGGGCCTAACTACATCAACGTGAGG
>NC_090748.1:59147972-59167972 GCF_036898095.1 Palaemon carinicauda | reverse complement strand
GCCTGTTCAACAACATCCCACAGTTTCTATGACCGCGGTGCTGCAGGTCGGTGGTCGAGGAGGTAAACCTGATCAGTCGAAGCAAAGAGACGCTTCTGGTAGGAGGGAGGTTCCATCATGATCGCTGGACCTTCGATTCTGTGGTCCAAGGCCTAATCAAGATGGGACTAGGATGGAAAATAGACATGCCTCCACCATCATTTCCTCAACTCTTCTTACACTCCAACCCCGTTCTAGAAGAATAGACCTTAGAGGTCTAGAGCATAGAGGTGGTAAGGAAAGTAAAGTCCATCGAATTCCAAGTATGGCTGTTTGGTGTTCACAAGAAGGACTCAAGAAAACTCAGAGTCATTTTGGACTTGTTGCCACTCAACAAGCTCAAATAAAACAGCAAGTTCAGGATGTTAATCCTTCTGAACATAAGGACCCCATTTCAAAAAAGGGTGTTCACAGTCTTGATAGACCTGAAAGGTGCCTATTGGCAGCTTCCAGTCAGTCACCCCTTCTCCTCCTACCTAGGATTCAAGTTACAGAGGATAGCGTATGTCCTAAGAGCCATACTCGTCAGACTAAACACAGTCCTAAGTATCTTCCCGGAATTGGCAGACACAGTCATGCAATAACCATGCCTAGAAATGGTTCAGGTAACACAGTACCTGGACGAAAGGCTGGTGCAGGCATCACCCGAAGCGGCTGATCTGCGAGCATCCAAAGAAGTAATCCAGTTCCTGGAACATCGAGGATGCAAAATCAGGTTCAAGAAGTCTCGATTCTCTCCACCTCAAAGGCTTCAATGGTTAAAAAACCTTCGAAACATGAGGTCACACTGGCTCTCCTTTCCCTTAGGGATGTAAAAGGAGATCGCAGGGTCGGTCAAGAGACTATGGTAATCAATCAGGATTCCAAGACGCTAACAGGAAAGAGTTCTGAACTCTCTCCAGTTTGCAGTGGTGACACACCCAGTGTGAAGAGCACAGCTGAAAAATGCATTAAGAGTCTGGAGAAGATACGCATCAGTAAACCATTTGACCCGTTTCCCTCAGTCTCGTGATTTAAGGAAATCAAAACTCTCTGAACCGCAACCAACTTTCACCAAGTTGAACCTTTTTCCATCTCCTCCGGGCTCCACATTCCATGAGAAATTCCACGCATTGAGTTAACAACATAACCACCAAAAACATGTCCACTGGCATCAGAAAATACAAACTTAGCACATGATGGTTGATACATCAACTGCCTGATATTGATAGCATCTATGTTATCTAACCAAAACTCAATTTTTCCACCACTGTAACGTGACAAAACTACATAATCATTCCATGATCTTGAACTTGAAATGTCAATACTCAAACACCTGGTCATAAGCTGACTAGCTGAACCCAAAACTGTAGACATTGAAATGATCTGCCATACAAAACTAGCAACTTCTCTAATGAACACTTTTTTTAATTTTGACAAATTCGGACATAATTTTTGAACCTCTATCCCGAACTTTCCTTAATCTCTTTTCTGGGACTTTTAAAACAATCCTCACTGTATCAATACAAAAGCCTAACCACGCAAAGTCCTGCACTGGTGACTTCACAGATTTACGTCCATTAATAACAAACCCACTCAACCGTATATCTTTCCAAACACTCTCTTGACATTGACCTAGTTGCCTGTAAATCACTACCAATACCGATACCATCATCCAAATACATGATAACATATTTGCCCTCTCCCCTCCACTTCTGAATTAGTGGCCTAGTAACTTTTGTAAAAAGGTGCGAAGCCGATTTAAAAAAAAAAAAAAAAAAAAAAAAAAAAATGGTGTTCACCATCCCTAAACCATGAAAAACCCCAAAAATTCTGTATGTGGATAAAACATTTCAATATGATGATTAACAGTATGTAAATCAAAACTAAGCATAATCAAATTTGATTCAAGGTATACTAGTGCCGTTCTGCTATCCTCATACTTTGCACTTAAGTCTGAGTACATATAAATTCACACATCTCAAATCCAAAATAAGTTTCTTTTTGTTGTTATATTGAACAGAAACTGTCAGAGGATTAACAGAGGATTGTTCAATAAGTCCTTGATTTAACAATTCTGATATTGCAGTATCAACAAATCCCTTATGCATCAATGAGGAATTATTATTTTTCTGAAAATTCCTACAAGGCATACACTAAAAAGGAATTTCATAACCATGTTAGATAATATCTAACACACTATCATGAGCACCAATTTGTTCCCAAAATTGTACATTAGATTTTAATCTACCTTTAATACTGCAATTAGTAAAACTTTGACTTTCTTTTTCTTATTTGTCAAATAAAAATATTCATCTCTTAGAAAATTTGAAGCGCCAGACTACACTCTGTTTCTTCTCTGGCTGTCCTCCGATTGAACTAGGGGCGGATCTTGTCCTGATGATAAGCGGGCATTCCTGTTGTAAGTGGGCGAAATCCCCGCAGACGTAGCACCCACCGAATCGAAAGGGAAAGGTTCCGGTTTCTTGTTTAGACTTTGTAACCGCACGTGGAACATAAGGAACAACAGGAACTGATGCAGCATAGCTCGAAAACGGGTTTGGTGCGGTAGCAGCAGGTTAGGGTTTTGAATCCCTCCCGGTCCCCGAAAGGCTATCCCTGTCCGTTTTACGCTTCTTGAGAGCTCTGTTTTTGGGTTTATATATATTGCTTTCATCATCGCAGTCGTTTGCCACCGGGTTCGTCACGTACTAGTTAACCGTCTCCCACACACAGGATGAAAAATCGGCAATTCGAATATGCGTGTTACGCTCCTTAATTTTCTGACCTGCTTCTTGTATGACTTCCTTCGCTTAGTCATACTTTTCCTTTATCAATTGCCTAACTTATAGAATCAAAAGGCTCCTGAATATCTGTATTAAAATTGTATTGGGTTTTATGTCCTTTTGACCTCCAGGTAATTTCGTTCTGACCTTTGAATTTTTTCAACTCAGAATTCCTTAATTTCCTCTTTTTGAGCCTTTAACTCAGCCAGAAAGTCCGATATTGACGGTTCCTTCATGCCGAGGTCTACTCAGTCACTTGGAGCAAATTTCCCCGTGCAAAGTTTGAACGCCAGAATGAATACATATCGAACACGACTAACCGACAAAACTTTAAGCCCCGCCCTTTACTCATATTGGCGTTTCCACAAAAGAACATAATTTTATTCTAACTCGCCCAGTTCAACCGAAATAAATTATGTTTATGATCATTAGCCCTTTCCGTCTTCTCACAGTTCTCAGTAAGCACTCTTGTTCTATAAAAATGTATCTTACATCGCATAAAGGTTTTCTTTCTGGTGGCATTCTCTGTATGGTATTGATAACAATGTTTTTCCTCTAGAAGTATATCTCCACACGAGTTGGATTTCAAAAACTGTTTCTATGGTATAGCTTCGCTTTCTAAGAAAAGATAAGAAAAAAAAATAGTTCGTGTGTAAAAAGTTAATTATTAAAAATATTGCAATTATGATACAATAAATAAAGTTAATTGAACGGTTACCTGTAAAACAACACTACACCATCAGAAAATATTAAACAATTAATAAAACTAACATAATATAATACACCAGTAAAATTACTAGAAAAACATAAGTTAGTACTTCATCAATAATCCATCATCAATATTATTATTATTATTATTATTATTATTATTATTATTATTATTATTATTATTACAAGCTAAGCTACAACGTTATTTGGAAAAGAGGGATGCTATAAGCCCAAGGACTTAAGAAGGGAAAAAAACAGTAACAACATTACATTAGAAAAAGAGAGTTAGTGAACAATTATAATAAAACATTTTAATAATAGTAACAACGTTAAATTAGATATTTCATATATATCCTATAAAAAAAAATACAGAGGAAGACAAATAAGATAGAATAGTGTGCCTAAGTGTACCTTCAAGCAAGAAAACTCTAAGCCAAGACAGTGGATGACCATGGTAAAGAGGCTATAGCACTAACCAAGATTACAGAGCATTGATTTGATTTTGGAGTGTCTTTCTCTTAGAAAAGCTGCTTATCATAGCTAAGAAGTCTCTTCTGCTCTTACCAAGAGGAAAGTAGCCACTGAACAATTAAGGCGCATAAATACAAAGGGAAACTGAGAATGGACTAACATGAATAACAGCAATCTTTTTCATTCTCCAGAGAAATCGGAAATTATTTACAATTATCTGTTAAATAATTAATGATCCAGCATTTCATTGGCTTCAAGTGTTATTTTGAATAGTAGATTGATACTTCATTGGATTTATATCTTATATATACTATCTAATCTCGTAACAATTCACTCTCATCGGCTAACAGACATTGCTTGAAATAATTATTTTTCGACCTTTTGCTCGATTTTGACCCTGCCTTTGACTCTAACACTTATTAATTGACGGGGGTTTTCATACATTCATATATGAACATAGTTTGAAGTCTCTGTGACAACGATGTCCAAGCAAGAGAACTCTACCCCAAGACAGTTGAAGACCCAGGTACAGAAGCTATGGCACTACCCAAGAATAGAGAACAATGGTTTGATTTGGAGTGTCCTTCTCCAAGATGAGCTACTTACCGTAGTTAAAGAGTCTCTTTTACCCTTACCAAGAGGAAAGTAGCCACTGAACAAATACAGGACACTTTACACCTTGATCGTAAAAGAATTGTTTTGTAATATCATTGTTGTCAGGTGTATGAGGAGAGGGGAGAATCTGTAAAGAATAGGGGAGACTATTAGGCGTATGTGTAGGCAAAGCAATAATGAGACGTAACCAGAGATAAGGATCCAATGTAGTACTTTAGGGCCTTTCAAAGGACCCAATAACTCTAACAGTAGTATCTCAACGGGTGAATGGTGCCAAGCCCAACCTACTGTCTATAAAATCAACACCAAACCTAATAAGGGTAGGCCAATATCTATATTCCTGAGTTGCAACAGAAATATTTTAGTCTATGGTCAAATTGTATTCCTTTTCAGTTCAATCATAATCTCTGAGGGACAGCTTCTGGCTAATTATAGATATTCCAATTCAAATCTGGTATATATACATATATATATATATATATATATATATATATATATATATATATATATATATATATATATATATATATATATATATATATATATATATATATTCTTAACAGGATATGCCTCCCGTTTCTTCAAATAAACAGGTCTACCCTCATAATTGAATCAGACCTTATCCTTGATGTAGAATCTAAACTCAAAATTTTCATCTCTTATCAATTCTTCTTTCATCTATCTCGCCTTGTACTCCTAACAAACTCCTTGACAAGTAAACTATTGAAAGCTATGCCCCTGGCCGTTCCCAGTCTCTTCTACCTCCTTCGCCATATTACAAAATAAATAGTTATCAATTAATTCCTTTAGAATCCTCCATCATCCACACAAACCCTAGCGTTTCCATCAATAGGTCACTTCTGATTTGTTTTCCCATTAATAACCTTCATGAATATTCCCTAACTTCTGGTAATTATATCTACTCTTCAGTCATTCATCTCTGACTTTCCTTTTTCGTGCACATTCACCACGTTCAAAAATATTCGTTAATCATGATATCTATCTATCTCTCTCTCTCTCTCTCTCTCTCTCTCTCTCTCTCTCTCTCTCTCTCTCTCTCTCTCTCTCTCTCTATATATATATATATATATATATATATATATATGGATATATATATATATATATATATATATATATATATATATATATATATATATGTGTATGTATATATATACATATATATATATATATATATATATATATATATATATATATATGTGTGTGTGTGTGTGTGTGTGTGTGTGTGTGTATGTATGGATATCAAATGCCGGAAATTACATATGAAAATCATGCTATATATTAGTATATTGAGATCGGTGTTACTATATGTACATGAGTCGTGGTATGATAATGAAACAATATCCAACAGATTCTGCGGATTTGAGAACAGAGCCCTCAGAAAAATATTGAGAGTTGAATGGTAAGACAGGATTAGAAATGGAACTATAGGAGTGATTACTTAAGTGCCATATGTGTATGAGCATAGGGTGTAGAATACATGGCTACGGGTTTGGCATGCTCTTCACACTCCCCAAGAGATATTAGTCCACCAAAGTTTTAACTGGGCTCCACAATGCACTAGAAGAGTTGGAAGACCCAGACCTACATGGCTGATAACTATGAAGCGTGAAGTGAGAGATGATGAATGGAGAAGTCTTGAATTAAAAGCTCAAGATATACCCGACTGGTGAAATGTAAAGGATGCCCTTTGCGTCAATAAACATAGATGGAGATGATAATAACATTGGTATATATAAGTGTGTGTGCATATATATATATATATATATATATATATATATATATATATATATATATATATATATATATATATATATATATATATATATATATACATATTTATATTTATATATATATATATATATATATATATATATATATATATATATATATATATATATATTTGGGCTCAAGCCATGTCGTCCTGATGGAAGTTTCCTAATAGTAGCTTCCTAAGAGATATATTTACTACAGTGATATTCCAGAGAATTTACCTTTAGGTCTCCAGAATTCTAACTCTTGGTGCGAATATCCTTAAAATTTCTTTCAATGATATCGCATAGTATCAGGGTACGTATTCTTGACACGCCACATAGTAATCTTCACCCCGAATAGCATTTACGCTTTGAGGGAGAAAGTGGCAAAATCAAGGTTACCCTACTTCCCATACTACTATTGAGTATCACGACAGCGCCATATCCAATATGGTGGACATTCCTAATTTTGTAGCAAATTCACACGGTGGTGTTTCCTGTTGATCTAACTTTTTCGATAGATTTTCATGGATTATTATGCAATCTCCAGTTTCTTTCGCCTCTGAGAAGTTGAGTATTGTTCTTTACAATGTGGGTATTTTAGCTTCTGTCTCACAGTGAAATTAGAGTAATTTATTGTGATTAGTAGCTAGGCCTGTTACCGGAGGTGCCATGGGCGCTGTCGTTTGTTAGGCATGTGTTATTTAGTTAGTAGAACAACAATCTCGGTTGAAATAGCATTAATTAATTATGAAAGCTATTTAGGCACATGATACTTGTAAAGATATTTATAATGTGCATAATTTTCCTTTTTCTATGTCGATCGTATAAGTCAGAGTTTCAGTGATTTAGGTAACCGAGATCTTGTCTGGCCTAGGTAACCTAACCTAGGCGATACAGTATACTTTCGACATTTCCCCGGTTACCCTCGTGTATTGGTTTATCAATTCAGACGGAGAAAAATATCTCCGAGAATTATTAAATAAACTGATATTCGTCTCTATTAGAGATTTATGGGTAATCTCTCCTTCCCTCTGAGTGTAGCCTTAGGCTACAACCCTAGTGGGTCGTGCCTCCAGTTTTCATTCAGGCATGACTACCCTAGGGTTTTTTGTCCCTTCCCTTAACCGCAGATATCGGGTTTTTGGAATCGGTCAGAGCCTCAGAGTATTTAGTGTTGTGCCAACAGCCGGCCGTCAGGGTGAAGTCATTCCCCTGCCGGCTAGGCTGCCGACATAGAAGGCTAGTCCTCCCTAGGGCACACTTAAAGTGGTTGTATGATGCCGCCACCTTCTCCCTGTGGTCTAGTAGACTAGTCCTGTGCTTGCAGACCCTAGGCTGAAGAGTAGTCATTCTTCTGAGGCCTAGGATGGCACCGGCACTGGAACTCTGCTTCTCCCTTGTTGAGAGGAGGCGGCACTGCTGTCGTCCCCTTAACTGTATTAGCAGACCCTAGGTTGGAGAATAGAAATTCTCCTGCTGCCTAGGAGGGCGCCGATACTGAAACAGAGTTTCTTAAGGGTGTGTAGGACCGGCAACCTTGCCGGCGGCTTCCACAACTCATACAGGACCCTTTCCCCTCCCCCTCTGTTCTTTTGTGATGGCCTAGACATCGTATCTCTTTGAGCCATCGTCCTGCAATCTCACCATTTGCCGGTGGATTGTGGGGCCGGCCAGACTCCTACTCAACAGCTGTTGTCCGACTGCCTGCGGCTATGCCAGCTGCTGGCAGCCATGACAACTGCCGGCGTCCATGTTGACTGCCGGCAGCCATGTTTTATACAAAATGACGACGGCTATAACGGCTGCCGGCGGCTATGACGGTTGCCGGCGGCTATGCAGGCTGCTGGCAGCCATGTCATCTATCGGCGGCCATGGAGATAGTACTAGTGGAGTTGGTACTGGTAGCTGGTGGCTGGTGGCTGGATGGAAGCCTGAATGTTACATTCTCCCCTTCCATTTGAACCATCTTTCTGGAGAAAGGCAGTAAATTAGATATTTGCATCCTTAATTAGTGTATACATACACAATGATAAGGCAGCCTTCACTAGCATGTTGGCTGCACTGGCTGGGACTAGCTATGCCGGCTATATGCCGGCTGAATTACAGTATATGTTTATACAGGTTGTCAGTATATTTGCAGTATAAGATATACTTCAGATAGAAAAACTATTGTATATATTATACTAGTAGTTATTTTCTAATATATCTTGGGTATCCTTGCCCAGGTGTTTGCTGAGACCAATCCTTTATTGAAAGAATAGAATTTCTTCAATATTCTGATTAGAAATCAGTTTTCGTATTACCCTACAATATTAAATAATTTAAAGGGGTGGTGGTATTACACTTCTATCCTTAAAAGGTTAGAACCCTTATCCTTGAGTTTCCCTGATCAGGAAACTCTATGATTTTAATATTGGAAGGGAAGGTCATAGCAAATGGGCTGGGTAGGATACACAAATATATGTCTTTTATATTTCCTAGTCCAGTCGGCGTCATGCCGGCTGGACCGTGCCGTCAGATGCTTGCCATAATGGCAGCACACTGGCTGAACTACATTACATATAATTATACAGTAGTCGATATTTTGCAATATAGTATATACTGCAAACAGAAAACTATAGTATGATTATACAGTAGTTAATTTTTAACATAGCTTGGGTACCCTTGTGCGGGCTTCTGCTGAGACAGTTCCTATATTGAAAGAATAGAATTCCTTCAACACTGATTAAAAATCAGTCATCCTTACCCCACAGTGTTAAAAAATAAAAAGGGGCAGTGACTTGTACACTTTTCTACCTCTAGTGGTTAGAACCCTTTCGTTAGAGTTCCTTGATAAAGGAATTTCCTTATAGTTAATACTGAGGGGAGATAACAGCATTTGCTTGCAGGGATACATAAGTATGTGTCTCCCACTATACTTTTCTAGCTTACTATCCTAAGCTATGATAGTTAAAAGATGACTTTTACATATTGTTTATCAGTGAGATAATCAATTGTATACTCATTCTGCTTTCCTTTCTTTACAGGAGATACCCCCGATGACATTTCTTGCAGTCTTCTGCATTATCAAGAGTAAGTACTTTTTTGGTTATAATATATGCAGGTTTCATGCCCCCTGCAATATTATTTCCAAATCCCTGCATTATTGGAACCCTCAAGTTTCAATGTATGTCGGACCCTAATTTCAGAGGGTTTCGAGAATCCCAAGTCGATGGAGTCTAGGGATGCAACTCGTAAGAAACTACGCAACTGGGTGAGAGGATTCCAGAAAATCTCTCCAGGGCCATACCTACCTAATGATAAGATGCGTAGCTTACTATTCCTGAAAGCAAGTAGGAAAATAGTGGTGCCCCAGGCACGATTCGCACCTCCCTGCGGCCAGATAGCCCTTGGGACGGAGGGCAAGAAGCCCCCACGGGAAGAGGTGGACAATATCGTGTCGGAATTGCTTCCGTGTGTGCCAGCTCTAGAGCCGTTATCATCGACATATTCACCCTCTGCCCCTCTATTAGACAAAATGGCCCAATTACTGGCCCATATGAAAGATCTAATAGAAAACGTTCGCGAACAAGACGAAAATGAGGAAGGGAAATTTAAGGTAGAGCTCAGTGAAGCTCCACTAGTTGCTCCCTAAGGGTCATACAAACGACCCAGAGACCAAGATCTCCCGACATGCTCCAAAACCAATCCATGGAAGATGGGTGCTGTTCCTTTAGACGAAATCCAGTTTTGGCCAATCTTTGACCCGTTCCCTAATTGCTTCATTCAACTGAAGCATGAACCAACGTCAAGAAAAGAAACGGTACTGAAGGAGGTCATGATTCTCGACCATGATAAGGCACAGGCTATCTTGTCAAGTAGCCTGAGAAAGGCGGGTTACTCAGTGTCGATAGTGTTCACACTAAGTCGCAGAAACCCTTCCTTTCTTGCTCCTGCTTCAATATCATTCCCCTTTACTTGGAAGGCATTTAAATCTGTTGCCAAGGCAGTGGAGGCAGGTAAACCATGTCCTGCACTCGAGGAGTGCAAGCCTCTGTCACCAGCCTTTCACATGCAGGAGAAGGATTGGAAGGAAGTCCACTTAACCTTTTCAATAGGAAAACTAGATACGGATTTCGCTAGACGACAGTTTAGCGAGAATCTCCCTAAACTTTCTGAGTTTCTCTTGGCAAGGATCAAGACAAAGCAGAGACTTGCAGCCTCTATATTCCTGCAGAACTGCATAGAGTTGTGTTCAGCCCATCAAAGTACCCCAGACATGCTCATCGTCTTAGCCAAAATGCATATGGCCACCTCAGTAAAAAACCTCTAAGCTTTTATGAAGGCTAGGAGAGCCTGTAGGGAGTTTGTGTTCGCTGCCGCAACAGTGAAACACAAAACCAGGAAGCTAATATCTTCCAACATCTGGTGTAGAGACCTATTTCCTAACGAGGTAGTTAGAAAGGTGATTAAGAAAGCCACCACAGAGAACATAGGACTTCTACAGAAGTGGGGCATCTTTTCAAAGAGAAAGTCTTCCATGGATGTGGGTCCCCAACCTAAAAGGAAGACGGAAAAGTCTAGAAATTCTCCTTGGGCTGTTCACCAACATCCCACGATTACGATGACCATGGTCCCACAGGCAAGCGGTCGAATATGTAAACCTTCTGATCAGGCGAAGTAAAGAGACGCTTCTGTAGGAGGGAGTTTCTTTCAGGATCGCTGGACCTTCGATCCTTGGGTCCAAGGCCTAATCAAGATGGGACTACGATGTAAAATAGACATGCCTCCACCATCATTTCCTCAACTCTTCCTATACTCCAACCCCCTCCTTGAAGAGTATACCTTAGAGCTCTAGAGCATACAGGTGGTAAGGAAAGTGTAGTCCATCGAATTCCAGGGAAGGCTGTTTGGTGTTCACAAGAAGGACTCGAGAAAACTCAGAGTCATTCTGGACTTGTCGCCACTCAACAAGTTCAAATAAAACAGCAAGTTTAGAATGTTAATCCTTCTGAACATTAAGGACCTTATTTCAAAAAGGGCTGTTCACAGTCTTGTCAGACCTAAAAGATGTCTATTGGCAGCTTCCAGTCAGTCGCCCCCTCTCCTCCTACCCTGGATTCAAGTTACGGAGAATAACGTATGTCCTAGGAAAGATACTTGTCGGTCTAAACACAGTCCTAAGTATCTTTACGGGATTGGCAGACACAGTCACGCAAAAACCAAGCCTAGAAATGGTTCAGGCAACAATGTACCTGGACGAAAGGCTGGTGTGGGCAGCACCCGAAGTGGCTGGTCTATGAGCATCAAGGAACTGATCCGGTTCAAGCAACATCGGGATGCAAGATTAGCTTCAAGAAGTCTCGATTCTCTCCAACTCAAAGGCTTCAATGGTTAAAAAACCATTGAAACCTGTGGTCACATCAACTCTCCTTTCCCTTGTGATGTAAAAGAAAGATTGCACGGTCGGTCAAGAGACTATGGTAATCAGTCAGGATTCCAAGACGTTAACAGGGAGGAGTTCTGAACTCTCTCCAGTTCGCAATAGTGACAGACCCAGTGCTAAGAGCACAGCTGAAAGATGTGTTAAGAGTCTGGAGAAGATACGCATCAAACGCTCGAAGAGATCTAAAAGGACCAATATCGGTCTTTCCTTAATCGTTTTCTTAACAATAGTCAAAGGCCAAAAGCCTATTGAAGACCGTGCCCTTGCAACTACCCCGACTTTTGAAGATCATCCGCATGGATGCCTAGTCGGAAAAATGGTGTGTTCAATCCCATCAGAGGAAAGTCCATTCGGACATTTCTATCCAAGGCCATGTTAGTCCCGTCATGGGTGGAGAAACTATCCACGCAGATCAGACCTCCTCAGGCTGATCTGGGACATAGAAGCGATAATGAGATGTCGGAACCGACAAGGCTAGAGATCGTCTCACATAGTTTAGGTGATGTTAGCCATCCCTTGCCTAAAAGGATGGCACTTATCAGCAGTTCATGTACAATCGATCCACAATGTGACAGCAGATGCTCTACTCAGGCTCAAGCCGATAGAGTTAGAATGGTATACAGACGCAGACCTATTCTCTCCTAAATGGGAACAAGTCCCCAAGCTGCAGATCAACCTCTTCATCACGAGCGTCATCAAGAAACTACCTCGATATGTAGCCCCATACGAGGATCCTCTAGTGGAGATAACAGACACCATGTATCTAGTATTGAAGGGATGGACTCAGGAATTCCTGTTCATCCCATCCAATCTCCTGCTGAAGGTCCTAAACATGCTGAGATCCTTCCAGGGAGGAGTGACTCTCTTGGCTCCCAAGTAGCCCAAGAGCAACTGGTTCCCTTTAGTAGAGGAACTGGGGCTGAGGCTGAAGCTGGCCCTAGTTCTGAACCCAGTACTATCTCAGATGGTTCAGAAGTTAATTGCCTTCATTTTATCACAGAGAGCCCAAACCCTTCATTTCATGATTTTCTTGCCCTAGCAGTTAGGAAAAGATTTGGGATCTCAGAAGGCAATATAGAATTCTTGGAAGAATACAAGTCTAAGTCAACTAGAAGACAATATGAGTCATCTTGGAAAAAGTGGGTTGCTTTTGTAAAAGAAAAGGACCGAAAGAAATTTCAATGAACGTCAGTTTGTCCTTCCTTGTCCACCATCATAATCAAGGTCTGGCGGCCAACACGATAACTATGTGCAAGTCAGCCTTGACTAGACCTCTTCTATATGCCTTTCAAGTGGATCTGGTGAATGAAATCTTTAATAAGACACCGAAGGTATGTGCAAGGCTTAGGCCTGCAGCACCGCCAAAGCCCATCTCATGGTCTTTGGACAAGGTCCTACATTATGCCTCATCTGTGAACAATGAAGATTGTTCCCTCAAGGATCTAACCCAAAAGGTTATTTTTCTGTTTGCTATAGCCTCTGGGGCTAGAGCTAGTGAAATAGTGGCCCTATATAGAGATGAGGGCCACATTCAGTTCACAGAAGCGGGAGAACTGAATCTCTTTCCTGATCCAACCTTTCTCGCTAAGAACGAGCTACCCACTAAGAGGTGGGGGCCCTGGAGAATCTACCCTTTGAAGGAAGATGTCTCTCTATGTCCTGTAGAGTGTCTAAAGGTCTATCTTCGTAGAACTTCAGACTTCAGGGGAGGACAGCTCTTTAAAGGAGATACCTCTGGATCAAACTTATCCTTAAAACAACTGAGGGTGAAGTTCACCTACTTTATTGGCAGAGCAGATCCTGAAAGTACTCTCGTAGGTCATGATCCGAGGAAAATTACTTCATCACTGACCTTTTTTCAGTATATGGACTTTGAACGTCTCCGCTCATATACTGGATGGATATCATCCAGAGTATTCTACAAACACTATGCTAAGGCGGTCCATGAACTGAAGCATTATGTGGTGGCGCCAGGTATTGTACTAAAACCTGTCGTCTAATTCTGCGATGATCAGTTAATTGATTGGGACTGTCAATTAAAGGGATAAGGTGTCAGCACTTTCAGTGTGATCCCCTTTTAAATGATTGTTACCATGGTGACACTAAATCTGTTCAAAATCTCAGGTGTGGAATTATACGAATAACACTCGTGCCGTGTGTACGTAGTACAAAGTGTCGATAGGATATAACATTTACAGAAATTATAGAGGAAAAATTTATCAAAAACTGTTTTCTTCAGTCTGAGAGTGGCACTCATCATTTCTTCTCTTTAAGAAAAGAAAATAATTTCTGTATATGTCACATGTATAATTCCTTTATCATGCTACATTCGTTTCACTTATTATTTCATTTAGTCATTTATTAGAAATAAATGTCTATTAGAATGTCATTGCGTCCTAATTCGCCCGACAATTTGCATATTTAAGATGCCAGAGTTCTTTGACTTACTCATTTAAGTAAACCTCATATCATTGTATGCTTACAAACAATGGATATAGTGGACACTGATATTGTTCCGACAATATATACAAACCGTGAGACCATTTGTATACCCAGTGAATACTTATGTTTGTTCATACAATATATGCTAACCTTGAGGCCCATTTTCTACCGTCTAGAATGACTCTTCCCTGTAGGGGGCAGAAGCACTAACATTGTTTATGATTAGTGATAATGATGGATAACAGTAACATCATTTGTCTAAAATGGTCCATATGACTATGGAAATATTGTCCCAAGGTTAAGGCACTGATGAAAATCCACAGATACAGTAATGCTCTGGTATGCTTCCATCAGGATGACATGGCTTGAGCCGAAAAAACGGAAAAATCTGTTTTTGGGTGATATCGCCATGTCGTCCTGATGGACACACCCTCCTTTTCTATAGAAAAGATCTTCGTAGAATCCCTCCCGAAACTACTGTATCTGTAGCACCATGCTCAATGCTACAAGGAATGTCCGCCATATTGGATATGGCGCTGTCGTGATACTCAATAGTAGTATGGGAATTAGGGTAACCTTGATACGGCTCTCCTTCTAATTTTGCCACTTTCCCCCTTGAAACGTAAACGCTATTCGGGGTGAAGATTGCCCTGTGGCATGTCAAGAATATGTACCCTGATACTATGCGATATCCTTGAAAGAAATTTTAAGGATATTCGCGCCAGGATTTAGAATTCTAGCGGCCTAAAGGTAAATTCTCTGGGAATATCACTGTAGTACATATATCCCTTAGGAAGCTACTATTAGGAACCTTCCATCTAGACGACATGACGATATCACCCAAATATATATATATATATATATATATATATATATATATATATATATATATATATATATAAACACACACACACACACACACACACATATATATATATATATATATATATATATATATATATATATATACATATGTAGATAAATAGATGAAGAAATAGAAACATGAAAGCTATCATCCCTATAAACAAGTAACCCATGGCAAGCAACACAACTCACATTCCCAGGAAGTCTTTCAAAGCTACGTGACATAAAATACATAATCCAAAATGTTAGGACCTTTCCAATGGAGATATGCGTTGAGGCGTCCTAAGGACGGCTAAATTTGTTTACTTCACTTGCATCGGATACCTAGGTTACAATAATATTAAGAAAACATCTTGGTACCTCTCAACTAACACTGGGTTATTTTTAGATGTTTAAAATCACTTTGTACGATACCATAGTCAAATATGACATGTATGTTTTTACCATCTGGTCTTGTAAATAATTCTAGTGGGAATGAAAATAACACTCCTTCATATATCTATCTATCTATCTATCTATCTATCTATCTATCTATATATATATATATATATATATATATATATATATATATATATATATATATATATATATATATTTACATATGTATATACATACATATATATATATATATATATATATATATATATTTGTGTGTGTGTGTGTGAGTGAGTGTGTATGTGTGTGCGTAAATCTCAGAGGAAGTAGTGCTGCTCAGCTGCAAGAAAAAATGACAGGGAAAATGAAATAATTGAGTGACCTCTCGTTGGTGAGGATTTGCTCAAGATTTTAATTTTCTTTGTGATGTTCTTTTGCATTTGAACATCACTTGTTTCTGCGAAGTACATATATATATATATATATATATATATATATATATATATATATATATATATATATATATATATGTATATATATATATATATATATATATATATATATATATATATATATATATTCAAATAACACATATATTAATACATTAATGTCTTGATTCTCTTACCTACCTAGGGATCAGAGTCCAGAAGGCAAAACCACTCAAAGACAATAGCATATCACCGGCCAGGAATCGAACCCTGACCCACGATACTGGTATGACAGTGTCCTTACCATTTTGCCAGGAAGAAAGATAAAAGTCACAATTCTTCTGTAAATATACCTGTCAAATTCAAGTTTTTTGTACTTAGAATTGAAATCAACTCATCTTCACCATCGTAGCTGATTGGTAGGTTTGTACTTGGCATTTGATTAATGATAAATTTTGCACATTTTGACGTTTTTTTTTTCTTACCTTCCAATAAGCCACATGTTTTAATACATTCATGTCTGGATTCTCATACCAACCTCAGGATCAGAGTCCACAAGGCGAAACCCTTCAAAGACTGGTAGAATCTGACCGACCGTGAATCAAACTCTGGTCCAGGATACTTGTATAACAGTGACCGTACCATTTAGCCAAGAAGAAAGATAAAAGTCAGAGTGTGTGCAGAATATAAGAGACGTGAATTTTCTAAGGAATCCAAGGTTGAAACCATATTCATATATCGATTTTTTTAACTAACTCATCTTTATGGAAGTGAAGGGTAGATGTTGAATGCCAAAGGGAAAACAAATTGTTGTAACTTATGAGTTTTTGCATAATATATGCTATATACAAATAGTTGCATTGGGGAGAACTGTGAGAATACTTAGTAGTTGAAAGATAATTCCGAGGTGATAGGAGGAAGGAGGACTCAAAGTTTAGGAGTGCTTGTACGATACAAGGGAATGGCCCAGGTTGTAAAGGGGGAGGGGGTTGAAATGGCTGAAAGGTGTTCTGTGTTGGTATAAGAACCGTATGATGCTGATGAAGTTTTCTGTAAAGAGTCTAGCAGGGTGAGTATGGATGCGGTGGTAACCGTCCTGTCATTTTCATCTCTGTAGCCATCCCGTCTTATAGCTAGGAGAGAGAGAGAGAGAGAGAGAGAGAGAGAGAGAGAGAGAGAGAGAGAGAGAGAGAGAGAGAGAGAGAGATCCGCCGTATAGTGAGATAGGAAAGACTTCAGCGGAAAATGGGAAATTTTTCTTTCCTAATATGTTGAAATAGCAGGCAGTTTCATTAAGTCCTCCCCCACGAAGCCTGAGGAATGGCAACAATCCAACCATTGGCCAATAAAGAAAAAAATTCCAAAAGCAAAATTCCTTCTCGGATATTCCGTTTTGGCTTATCGTTCCTAAAGACTTTTGCTTTTTAAGTATTTTATATATATATATATATATATATATATATATATATATATATATATATATATATATATATATATACACTGTACATGCAGTATATAAATATAATATATATCTATATATATATATATATATATATATATATATATATATATATATATATATATATATATATATATATATGTGTGTGTGTATATTATCTTTTACGCTACTTATCTAAAAACATAATTATATAATAATTCTATTGATATTTATGACGATTTTGATAATAACAAAGAAAACTGAAGCAGATAACCTACATTCCCAACTCACAAGGGCCTAACTTACCATTGTATGTTTAAATAAAGCAATATGATGATCGAATATATTGTGAAAAATAAAAAAATAAAACATTTAATCTCATTAGACAGGCAGGTAGGGGATTGGGGAGAGAGAGAGAGAGAGAGAGAGAGAGAGAGAGAGAGAGAGAGAGAGAGAGAGAGAGAGAGAGAAGAGAGAGAGAGAGAGAGAGAGAGAGAGAGAGAGAGGAGAGAGAGAGAGAGAGAGAGAGAGATCTAATTCAATGACCGTGAGAGTGGGTTTTTTCTGCAAATAATCATATTGGAATATTTCAAAATTAGGAGCTGTATTTATTGTATGTAGAGTAAGTGTTGTACTCTTGTAAACATAATTCATTTGTTCCCTTTTGTTTTCGAAAGGATAACGAAAGAAAGAAGAATAGAAAAATAAGGAAGACCTCTACTTTGATCAATTAGGAGTACCAAGGCCAATCAATTTCATGATATAAAACCAATTTGATCGTTAACAGTCAAATCATAAAAAAAACATTACACCATATCAAACTAACAACGAATATATTGAATTGGAATCTATCAATTTCTCACAGCATTCTATTATATATATATATATATATATATATATATATATATATATATATATATATATATATATATATATATAGATATATATATATATATATATATATATATATATATATATATATCTATATATATATATATATATATATATATATATATATATATATATATATATATGCATATATATATATATATATATATATATGCATATATATATATATATATATATATATATATATGTATTTATCATTATTATTATTTTTATTATTATTATTATTATTATTACTTGCTAAGCTGCAACCCTAGTTGGAAAAACAGGATGCTATAAGCCCAGGGCTCCAACAGGGAAAATAGTCCAGTGAGGAAAGGAAAAAAAAAAAATAAAGTATTTCAAGAACAGTAACAATATCAAAATAAATATTTCATATATAAGCTATAAAAACTTTAACAAAACAAGTAAAAAAGAAATAAGATAGAATAGTGTGGCCGAGTGTACCCTCAAGCAAGAGAACTCCAACCCAAGACAGTGGAACATGGTGTAGAGGCTTTGGTACTACCCAAGACTAGAGAACAATGGTTTGATTTGAGTGTCCTTCCAATAGAAGAGCTGCTAACCATAGCTAAAGATTCTCTTCTACTCTTACCAAGAAGAAAGTGGCCACTGAACAATTACCGTTCAGTAGTTAACCGCTTCAAAGAATAATTGTTTGGTAATCTTGGTGTTGTCAGGTGTATGAGGACAGAGGAAAATATGTAAAGAATATGCCAGCCTATTTGGTGTATGTATAGGCAAAGGGGAAATGAACCGTAACCAGAGAGGAGGATCCAAATTAACACTGTCTAGCCAGTCAAAGAAACCCACAACTCTCTGGTGGTAGTATCTCAACAGGTGACTTATGCCCTGGCCAACTTACTACTTTTATGTATATATTGAAAATAACAAACAAATCTGTTTCAGAATAAGAACATTTACCTGTATAGAACCATCATGATTCTACATATTGGTCTTGAAAAATTCTTTATCAACAAATAGAAAATTAATGAAATAACCGGGAATATACAAATAAAGCCACAGGGCACACCAAACAAAACTCATTTTAATCAACGAAACTAAACAACTTTACACAGTAGTTCATAGAATCTCCTAGAGAAGGGACAACACAAAGGAAAGTTAGTATAATAACCTTTGAAATAAAGTTAGATTCCTTGATCAATGCTATCATATAATTTCTTCACTATAGAGACACGCATCTTCAAGAAAATCCTGGCGCAAAGCCAAGCCAGATAGTTTGGCTAAATGCTGAAGACTCTTATCTCTAACTGTGGTTAAACTTTTCACGTCATCTACAGGCTTCGCAATCATCTTAAGTATTATGATTCTACTCATAAACTGTAATTTCTACGCTGTTTTCCTTACCGACATTATTTTCTTTAAATATTTCTTTTGCTTTGCTTTATCTTTGATTATTCGGTTTTATAAATTTTTCTTCTTTATTTATGTTATTGAAACTTAGATGCAGTTTCAATGTCCTGGCAAATGTTGGTTACGAGTAATTTATAACATTAACAAAGATAAGACAGCTATGGTTGTTCGTAGCTTGACAAAATAAATTTAGATATTGTTGAGCAATATGTGTAGTAAATTTTACAAACAACCTTATATCAGAGATATAAACAAACGGATTTTATCTTCTCTTTGAAACACTGTTATGAAGTGGTTTGAAGTTTAACCTTAATTACCGGAAATCCAAATCAGGAATATAAATATAATGTCAAAGCTTCAAAACACTACTTCCAA
>NC_090748.1:59132972-59137972 GCF_036898095.1 Palaemon carinicauda | reverse complement strand
TTCCAAGAAACATCGTCCGGTTTGACGGCCGTTAGCCACCCGTCCCAACCAACGGCTGGATGATGTTTTGGGTGAACGAGGACTTGTATCGTACCCGTTCGTTTCGTGGCCCACAAACCCTGACTTTTAAAACCTCATAGTATAGAGTCATAAAAATTAGTTAGTTTGTTGTTGACACCATGTATTAGAGGTTAATTGAAAATGTTCAAGGGTATGAGATGTTTGACATGGCAAACAAGATGTATAGAAATAATTTACATAAATAAAAGATATGGAAAATGACTGGAGAGGCATTAAATAAAACAGGTGAGTTTATCATAATTTTAATATTCTTGGCATGGTGCATAAAGTATAATGAAGTTGCATAACTTATTTTATCAACACAGTTATCAACCAACATCTTATAGTGTCAAAATTATCGTAATTTACTCGGTGTTCACGTGACAGATTCGAATTATACAATGAAAACCGCGCGCTGGTAAACGGCTACGGAACGCCTCGTGTGAATGTAAAACATTTCGACGGAGATTAGCCACCACCCAGCCTGTCGGAAAGAAAACGGGTCGTGTGAATCGGCCTTAAATCGCCACGGGCGATGACCGCTTTGAAATTTTCAGGTACTGGTCTGACTTTTTCAAAACAGAAGGCCTATTTATCCAGCAGAGACGCAATGACGCCGACGAAACTCTTCAGGGCTATGTCACAGGGAAACAAGAAGTAGGAAGAAGAAAATGATTTCACTATATGTTTATAAAGCATTCAAATAAACACTTAATCCTCAAAGGTGGCGATATACTTGAACATACCTGCCACAAGAGTATCTTGCAACTTCCTGTTGAAGGCATCCAAGTACTTAGTGATATATATGTGCATGGCCGAGTGAGTGAACTATTGAGGATTACATAAGTGACCGGGTGGCATATACTAAATGATTAGAGTCACACATTCTGTTCCACATTTAGCCCTGGCCATTCCGTCGTGGCCATTTTGCCGTTGACTATTTTTTTTCCGCAGAACAGTCTTGCCGCACATATACATATTTTGCAAAAAGTAAAGTTGTTGCATAGGTTCTTTCAACTAATCTGAGAAACTGGGAATATATATATATATATATATATATATATATATATATATATATATATATATATATATATATATATGTGTGTGTGTGTGTGTGTGTGTGTGTGTAAATAACTTCAAACTACCTAAGTGCCACAGAATACAAATTTACCTTTATTGTTATAAATACCAAATTAGTTGAAATAACTTATGCGACAATTCTAATTTTGGCAATAGAAGCTATGTACTATATATATGCAGCGTGACTGGTCTTGTAGTTCGGTAGTTTTAAGTTATTTATTTATTTTTTCCTGTTTTAGTATTCTGAAGTTATAAAGTAATTTGCAGTTCTATCTTAACTGTCAAAAATTGACATTTATTCCCCTTGAATAAAAGTATTCTTAGTTTTAAGAGTGTTCGTTTTCTAATGTATTTCCCAGTTTTTATGAATATATGTTTAAATGTGATTATTTTCCTCCACAGAAGTAGTCTTATCATATTAACTATATCAATTAGTTTGTATGAATTAGTATAATAATACTTAAAGTAATACGCTAACTTTCTTGCAAATTTTATCCATCTAGATCAGATAAAATGACGTATCATCCCATTGTTGTCAAACTTCTTCCTGTGGAGATTATATATGTTGTATGATTATTGTAAGGGCACATGTCAGTAATTTAAACTTGCCTTCTGGACGAAACCCCTTTTTTTGTGTATGTTGGGTTACGATTAGAGCACTTGATGTTTATCTTTAAATTGATGTTATGTTACGTAACCCTGTAATTTTGTAGATCTGACAACAGTGCTATGCCATATACTCCTCTTGAGTTTTCTTCCAGGGTTGAAAGGTGAATCTAGGCCTCTTTGAGCAGTTAACTCCAAAAGGCAAGTAATTAAAAGATATTCTCCTGAATTCGACCGCCATCATCACCTCGTGAACCATCGCATCATTGCAGCAATATTCTTATAAGAATACTCTGTAACCCCGTTTGATATTTGTTTAATTTTTTATCAAGTAACGTAAATTTTGTTCATTTGTGGTAATGTTAATGTTCGCTCTTTAACGTAACTCTGATGATTTTTGTTTGTGTACTTTAAATATTAAATATATGTCAAACTTTTTAATTGAGTCTTTGTGAACCCGTGTGGCATCACTCCCAAAAGAATTGGTGCAGGAAATATAGTTTTGAATCAAAGGTGAAGTAAACGGCAGATGTATCCTAAGTAAGTGTGTTTCTCAGTTATGTAACTTGGCCTCGTGCGAAGTTTGTGCACGAGGGTTTACAGGTAAAAGGGTTAATTTATGTGGTTGTAAATTCCCTAGTATTTCACCACATTAACATTCCAAGGAGCAACATCTAAATATTGAGATGTGGAATCTATATGATAGAGTTTTAAACAGTGATGAAAGAACTAACAATCTAGCAGAAGCTGCTCACAGGAGGCTGCAGTGCTAACAAGGAGTAGAACGACCAGTAATTTGGAAATTTATAGATTGTTTAGGAAAAGTTCAGAGAGGGAGGGACGTGTACTACGAGCAAATCGTAGCAGGGCATAGCAATGCACCGAAATTAATGAAATACAGGGAGGCAGGCACTCGAATATTGACAATCGTGAGAAGATTTAGTGAGACAGATTGTGTTGACTATTTAAGGGGTATTGCTTACAGTTTTGAATAAAAACAATATTTTTTTTTCTTTCACCGCTTTTTTATCTTTTATCACTTACTGAAATAAAATATTTATTTTTGTTTGAAATTTTTAAAATGTATTGATGATAACAATCTTATATATAAATTATAAACATTTTTCGCAATAAAATACTATTTTTCGTTTTATACAATAAAATGCAATTTTTTATTTTTTTGTAGAGACGATAATAAAGTTACAATTATTTAAAACAAATTTTTACCTAATTCCCCTTTATAATTAGCATCATATATTATCACTCAGATTAGTTGAAAGAGCCTATGCAACAATTCTACGTTTTGCAAAATATGTATATATGCGGCGAGACGGGTCTGCAGCAAAAATAGTCCACGATAAAATGGAATGTACACGGCGAAATGGCTACGGCTAAATGTCCCATCCCCGTAATATACCATACCAACCTATGTACATCTATTACAATCAAGTAATCAAGCGCAAAGCACTCTTCATCTTAGCTAAGACCAGGAAAGACAAGCATTGATTGTTCCTGACTCAACACAAATACCTCGAAGATCCTAGTTCACAAGAGCGGTAAGTTTTTGTCCACTATTGAAAACTGTTAAGCCATGCTACCATGATCGTAATCAGAATTCAGACACACACTTCAATATTTCCATATGCTGCGTTATCCATCCCTCATCAGTATAATAATAATAATAATAATAATAATAATAATAATAATAATAATAATGGCGTAACAAAACTTTTCTCACCTCGAAATATACTAAAAAGAAAATTAATCAGAGAAATCTAGCCATTAGTTTATTTTGGTCTCGATTTATATATATATATATATATATATATATATAAAAGATATATATATACATATATATATATATATATATATATATATATATATATATATATATATATATATATTTTTTTTTTTTTTTGTTAGTACGACAAGGGACTACAGTTGCAAGCTATCAATGATAAAACTTCAGCACTGTAATTTGGAGTCTGGTGAGTTAAGTATTCTACCATCTATTTCCCAAATAAGCAAAGCTATAGAATAACAGGATTTGATTTTAGATAAGAATATCATGAGTTATAGCAATATTACTCCGTAGGGAGTAATGATGAAAATTAACATTTATTACATGCCATAGATATGTAGAGTTACGTAATAGAAAAAAAATCGGATTTAACCGTTCTAAGGTGTGACTCAGACACAGCAGTGAGAATTTAATATTGGCAGCGGCTGAATGAGGTCGGTCCAAAATTGAAAGAAAAGTGATGCAATCGTCGATTTAGTTTCTGGCTTAATTGGCTAAATTATATTTATCAATAAAGAATGGTATATTTTTTTTCGTTTATCTATTATAAAATTTTAACAGGTGATGAACCAGAATTATGATTCCTGAAATTTTCTGGCATACAAATGTAGCTTTACCGTAAAATAAAAGTGACATGATTCAAAAACTAAAAAGCATTGGCTAGAAACGTTTCTAGCTAAAAATGCACTACAATGAGAATTAATGTGTAACAAAAACCATGATAAAGTATGCTATGTGAACAAATATTGGGACATTTGACGGCAGCTTTTCTGATAAACACGTGTCACCGAGTTGGACTTTACGACTTTCAAGTGTGAATTCCCGTTCTTAATTTTCAAAACCAGGATAATTAATTGAATGATGATGACTGAAAGTATTTAAAATCTCTCTCTCTCTCTCTCTCTCTCTCTCTCTCTCTCTCTCTCTCTCTCTCTCTCTCATATCCGTCTCTTTTGCACGCACTCATAAAACAAACAAAATACATAATTCCTCCTATGTAAATATGAATAATCGTTCTCTCACTCTAGCTCTCTCTGTGTCCCTCATAGACACAAATTTAAGGCTAATATTAGCTTACTTTTCTTCTATGCCCATGACCAAGATCGCTCACATTATTTTATTCTAAAGAACTAATGACTTTAGGAAGTAACGCTAAGAAATTCAAGAGTGCGTAAATATACCTAATAAGAGATGATGATGCAATCCTCTTCAATTTCGATTAATATTTCCCACCTTTTAATTATAACAGCCTACATAATTACTAAGAATCACAGCGTTCTTCTTCAATCTATTACTGGAAAAATGCATGTACGCAATCACAAACACACATACAAACACACACACACAAATATATAAATATATATATATATATATATATATATATATAGTGTGTGTGTGTGAGTATTTCTGAGATTTGTCTATATACTACGTTAGCGTAATTGTGTTTTACAAA
>NC_090748.1:59120472-59122972 GCF_036898095.1 Palaemon carinicauda | reverse complement strand
AAGCAGATAATGCGCAGGCTATAGGCGTTATTAAAAGTGGATTGGCGGCCGGGCCAGATGGAGTTCCAGCAATTTTGTTAAAAAAAACTGCACACACTATCGCGAAGTCGCTTGCAATACTGCTAAGACAAAGTGTAGATATGAGCGAGATATACGTTAAACATAAATTACCATATATAACCCCTATTTTCAAAAGTGGATCAAGACTAGAGGCAAGCAATTATAGACCTGTTAGTCTAACATCACATATTATGAAAGTGTATGAAAGGGTAATAAAAAAGAAAATAATCAATCGTTTGAAAAGACCGCTTCTCTTATGTTATATATATAACATAAGAGAAGCGGTCTTTTCAATGTGGTATACCCGTTGACAAAACACCACAGGGTTTGCAATGCTTGCTTACCAGAATGCATGAAATATCACCCGAGGTTGGGCTGAAGATAAAGAGAAGACAGAGATGATGAGAACGGAGTATGCGATGGATGATGAAATATCATTGGAAGGAAAAATGTAGAATCATCTAAGTATTTAGGAACTATGATCTCCAATACAGGGTCATTCGAATTAGAGTCTACTGAAAAATTAAAAGAAGTAAATCAGACAATGGCTAGGTTAAGTAAAATTCGGAAATCAAATCGCCCAAAACTACTTATAAAAATCAGACTATATATCAGTTTAGTGAGACCGGTGTTACCCTATGGACATGAGTAATGGTATGACAATGAAACAATATCCAACATATTTAGTATATATATATATATATATATGTATATATATATATATATATATATATATATATATATATATATATATATATATATATATATATATATGTGTGTGTGTGTTTGTGTGTGTGTGTGTGTGTGTGTTCTTAATTGATAAAATAAGACGTCGTGAAAAATTTCATAATTTCTGAATAGATGGGAATATGACTTATTCGAAACAGAATAATGAAAAAAAAAATCTTAAAGAACATGTCACATATGTATTTGTTTTCTTAAGAGGCAAAGTAAATTCGTAAATACTATTCTCAATCATGGGGAATTTTGTTTCTTCAAATAAAGGATTACGTTTCCGTTGAGAATTCAAAATTTAGTGAGAGGAAGAGAAGGGTTACACCATTGTGAGTACAATAAATTTTGGTGTTACACCATTGTGAGTACAAAATTTTTTTGGTGCAATTCATATTGTTTGAAATAATTTTCTGGGAAGAGCTATCATTTATTAAGTAATCGATTGGGCCATACTATATGTGAAAAACACGATAGACCATGTCATCAGACCACTGTAAACGGCACAAACTAGTTGCCGCAAGTGCGTACCTTGTTAAGCAGATACCAATTTGACGTGTAAGACAAAACCACAACCAGCTCATACCCGGAAGTAACACGAGAAGGCAATAGAGCTGTTTCTTAGAAGATAGAATATTATTATAGGACTTAAGGAAGTGGGAAGCAGGAATTAAAATTACAAAACGGACGGGACAGAGGCAAAAACTGTCAATACGCACTCAATCGTGGAATTGATTAGTAACCTGATATTAACATGTGATATGCCTTCACTTAGATGTTATAAGGTGACTGAAAAAAAAAAAAAATGGCGACTCACAGCACCTCTTCTGGAAAATGTCATAAAATTATCGACGGGGAAGAGACTGCTGGCATACTTTTCAGATGCTCTTGTAAAATAGTAATTAGGGGGATATTGGTTAAGCGAGCCATTTTAGGATGAAAATTTCAGCCAATTACACAACGCAAAATAATAAAATGAGCTGTGGGAAAGTTTCATCATCCCAGTTTACAACTTAAAAATTTTTCATTTCGACATACCAGCTGAGATTTAAAACTCACCAGTATATGAAAGGAGAGTAATTTAAAAAAAAAAAATAAAGTAAAAAATCCATGAAAACTAGACAATATTCAAATCAATTATTGATATAAAAAATCATTCAGTGCTAAGATTCTCTTAAAAGCTTCATTTATATGAAACTTCGATATACCTACAATAATCGCTTTTCAGAAGCTCGGGCCAAACTAAGCAGAATTCTGAATGGCAAGGACCAATGGATGTTAAACTCTCACAACTCATTCAGTCCGACACTTCACAGATCTTTCTCTTTCACTTACACAGTGACATTAACGTGTCGCGTGTAAATATACGTATGTGTGTCTTTCCAATAATGTTGTTTTAGAATTTCAAATATTGTCGTACGTTGAATTCTAACTATATGAATAGATAGACATATAGAGAGATACATACATAGATATTAGGATATATAATTGTAAATGCAATACCTTTAATATTTACCTCTCCTCTCAAGTTTTGTACATGCTTCTCACTTAAACACGTTTGAATCCAACAGTTAAGAAACAGCAATGGCAGTTAATATTTTTTTACTTTTCTTGTGAGTGAATACGACCCTATAACATGTATAAAAATGTATGTGTATGTATGTGTGTAAGCACGCGCGCAAACACACACACATTTTATATATATATA
>NC_090748.1:59105472-59117972 GCF_036898095.1 Palaemon carinicauda | reverse complement strand
ACTGACCACTTTTGAGAACGAGCATAAACTGGTTGAATACTGGATGCAGACTGATTACTAGTGAACAGTAACAGAGCCTTGCAATCAAGACGCTAGCCACGTGATTCGTTGTGTTTCAGTTTCCAACAAATTCCGATGAAACTACTAACAGTAATCGCCTAAACTGGACACTGACCAATGTTTTGCCAAATCAGTCGTCGATTAAAGAAAAATCGGAGAAGCTACTGTTTTTTTTTTTTTTTTTTTTTTTTTTTTCCGATAACTAATCGCGTGTAAAGTCGGGAGTGGGCACCAAGTGACTTTACATAGTGCATTTACCTATGTTAAACTCCTTGGTTAGGATTGCAATGTTATTCACAAAGATTCTACCAAACCTTTAATTAGGGATAAGAACTAGGACACTAACTCTCAAGCATATCATCATTATGTGTGAGTTCTATAGTACCAATAGTCCAAAACCATAAAGTTCTTTAGCCTATAGGATTTTATTCAACTATTAACATGAATAATGAATAGATTAGAAATAGACATTGGGGGAGGGGAACTGTCCACAAAATTTCCTAACAAAAGACCAAACTGAATAACAATAACTGTTGTAGTATGAAACCACGCTCTAACTATTTAATCATTAATGTTTTATTTAATGTTTACTCTAAAAGTAAATAAAGAGTGTGGAAACCTTAACGAGGTGGAAGGATTTGCGTATCGCAATGATCTGCAAAGCTATACTAGACAGGGTTCACCCATAATAGGTTGGTTTGCTCTGAGCTATCAAACAAATATCTCCCACAATCACCAATCCACAGTATGGTGATGAAAACTGGCCAAAACCTCGGTATGTATATCACAACCCCGTCTCAGCTCCCAATACCTAGCGCCAGTGGAACAACTGCCAAATTTGGCGGGCAGCTATTTTCCACTGCAGTAGGTGCTAAGAATCTCTGGAAATTGAACCTTGAAACATACAATGTCAGGATCCAGTCTAGAGAAATTCTTAGTGTGTTACTAGAAGAGCTGAAATAAATAAATGGGCATATAATAGTATTGAGTGAAATTAGAAAAACTAGGGAATCTTATATAGAATTAAAGGAGGGCCATATATTTAGCTTCAGAGGACATTAAAGGAAATTAGAAAGTGGAGTGGGTTTTCTTATCAATAAAAATCTTGCAGGTAACACAGAACAATATTGGTACTAGTGATAAAATTGCAGGATTGATTACCAAACTAAATAAAAAATATTAACCGAAGATCATTCAAATGAATGCACCAACAACATCCCATAGTTAGTTAGTTAGTTATTTATTGACATTGATTATTGCATTTTTTTACAGATGCAAATATACATTTCATTTTCTATTTCTAACATTCGATAAATCAAATAAGGGGTAAAGATATTAAATTAACTAATGATTGTCCATTATAATATTTAACTTTTCATCGGCTGTAATGAACTCTAAATGTAGACCTAACCTAAGATCAAATAAAAATTACATTGCAACATATGGAAAAAATAAAGATATTCAGTGTCTACACTTATTCAGAGTTATACTGAGTAATAAGTTGGGTTACGCTGAATATATATTTACATAGCTCCCGTTCGTCATAATAGTTTATGCAATCTTCAAAGGAATTAAAGTTAATCCCTGCAAAAGTTTCTCTAACATGTGAGAGCAAAGGACAGTTCAAGTTGACATGGATCTCTTCCTGCACAGATCCACAGAGGCAAAAGTATTCCTCTCCGGAAATTCTTGACCATCGTCCAATCTGAACTTTAAGATGGTGAGAACTCAGCCGTAACCACGTATAAACAATTCGATGGTGCTCTGGAATAAAGGTGTCTTCCTCTTGTACAATTATGGAGACTCTAGATGTGGGTTGAGCTGTTTGTAAGTCATCCGTCGAGTCGACTCGAAGTTGTTATTCACGTGGGTTTTTAGTGTTTGCTTTTCGTCTAAAATTGGATCTTCTTGGGTTCTCTGTAACTGGTCGATGAAGATGCCCATCGGAGACTGTACTTCTATGGCCTTATTTATGACAGTAGCAAAGTAACTCCTGTCATAGTCTGGTCGAAAACGAAGTTTCCTAAAAAGATTAGGTTTTTTTTTTTTTTTTTTTTTTTTTTTTTTTTTTTTTTTTTTTTTTTTTTTGATAAATGCTGTTGCACTTAGTTCTCCGGATTCTAAAAACAAAGTCAGAGCAGACTTTTTCTGACACTTAGGAGGTCACGCAAACTGCTCAGGTAAGCATTCCTAACAGCTTTCAAGTTATATGACATCCAAGTCTCAGACCCATAAGAAATTGAACTATTTAATCCTGCAGACCAGACCTTTCTTTTTACACTAAAAGGAGCATCATTATTTTTAGATAAAAAGGACTGGAGTTTCTGCAAGCTCTTTGAATGCGTCTTAATATGCTCTTCAACCTGTTTGTACATTGGGGCATTCATGATCTGATTGCCTAAATAAGTATATTTGTCACAAACTTCTACCGTTATTTCATGAACAACGAGAGGGTTGGGGATCCTTGACGTTAATGCACATTAGCTTGGTCTTTTTGTTGTTAACCTTAGCTTGGTCTTTTTGTTGTTAACCTTCATATCATATTCCTTACAATACTTCAACACATTTTGAAATTTCCACCTTATACCTAATTCTGTAGTGCTGACTAATACAGTATCATCCATCAGCAATAACAAGTGTAAAAACCCAAGCCAACCATCCTCATCCTAACCATACTCCTTGACCATACGAATCATCAGGTTGGTGTAAGCGGTCAAAAGGAAGCACGAACTGGGGCTACCTTGTCCCTTGTCTGACTCCTGCCTCCGCCTCTATTGTACTATAGCCAATAATACTTGATGTTATATCCAAGGAATTTCGAATAGCTCTTACCATGTTTGACCCACATTCCATTCGTTGCAGTAGTCCTATGAGTATTTTCCTGTATATTTTGTCGTAAGCCTTCGCAAAATCTATAAAAGTAAGAATTTGCTCCTCACAGCCTCTCCCCTTCTTGGCCCCAGCTTGTTCCTCGTCAGTTATAAACCATTGTTTTAATCTGTTATTGAGGATATTATCATAGAGCTTGGGCAATGACGCCATAATGTTTATCCCACGGTAGTTACCAGGATCCCTATGGTCCCCTGCTTTGAAAATGCTGAAAAATTTGGCAGTTGTCCATGAGACGGGATATACTACGAAGAAGACAGAATTCAGAACAATTACTATGAATAAAATCCAAGCTTCATTGAGCAGTCTAAAAACTCCAGGTGGGATACCATCAGGTCCAGGGGCTTTATTGGACTTGATTTCCTGAATGCCTTCCCTCACTTCTTTTTCCGTAATAGGATCATCGAGGAGTGGAATGTAGACTTGATTCGGCCCATTAATATCAAGAGGGACCTGTGTTTCCCTTTGTTCTGCACTATAGAGTTTTGAAAAATAATTCGGTAGTTCAGAATCATTTGGAGCAATAACAGTTTTTCTGGTCAAAAGTGCCCTTCCAAATTGTTTTAGCATCATTCTGTTCAAGAAACCATTTCCATCTATTGTCACGATTTTCATTTGGCACTGTAACTATGGATTGTAAAGTTTTTGATGAAACATCATACAAAACTTCTTCTACCCTTAAATTTATATTATTTATATCACAAGTTTCATCATCATTATCCATAATTGACATAGGGTCAGGTAAAAAAGAAGTCACTTTTTTTTTTATCAATTTTACTAAATGCAATGGGTTTTCGTAATGATAAACTACTATTTTTAAGAAGGGATACAAGTAATTTAGATCTTTCAACTAGTAAGGACGAAGCACAAAAATCAGTTTCAATTTCTAAACCAGTGGGAAGATGGTTTGATGGAAAATTATATGAATAGCAAATATAAATTTTTTTAACAACAGGTAAATAATCTTGAGAACAAAATATCCAGTCAAGTTTGACTTCTCCACTGAGAACCCTGTCTACAAGTCAGGCCTCCTCCCGTCCCCAGTGAACCCCTGATTAGATGGTTTATTGGTGTTAGGTTTAAACTTTTAGAAATATCTCTCATTACTTTACTATGGTTATTTATAGTTACGTCAGGATTCCTACTATAACAGAATCCCTGGAGATTATTGAAATATTCAAGAGACCCAAGACGTGCGTTCAAGTCACCCATTATCAATACTCCGATATTAGGGTTATTAAATACTTGTTCTTGAATGAATGAGAAACTAGCATTACTGTAATAAATGGACTCATGGGGAGGGATGTAAAGCGCACCCAACAAGAGGTCTGGAAGGGGGCGGAGACGAAACCAAACTTGGTCTTATATTTCATTTACATCATAAACATGATTTTCGAAAAGGTAGCTTTTTATAAGCACAGCCATATCACCATGAAGTTCCTCCCCTTCAATAATCTTGCTTCGTATACATGAAAAGCCTGCTAAAGAAAATGAATAAGTCGTCTTTATTTCCTGCAAAAATACAATATCATAATCTATCAGAGTACCTATTAGGTTATCTAACTTAGAAACATTACCATTAATGTTCGAAGAACATAATTAAATTATTGTCTTTACCCCCTTTACATACAAAAACGAAGCTCTAAAATAGTCAACAACTCTACCATTTACAAGGACTTCTCGTCGACTTGAGTCGTCGTTAACAGTATAGCCTTGGTTTTTGGGTTTATCTCTTTCTCTTCTCTCCACTTCCTTTAACCGGCTGAATTCCTTTCTATCCAGTGGATGAACATCTTTCTTTATGAATATTCTATCAAATCCACTGCCTGTCGTTTTGAGAGTAGGTGTTGCTTCAAGTATTCAATCCCTATCTGCCTTAGATTGGAGTTTACAGATCATGACTATTTCTGTTTGTTGTAGGTTTCCCCAAACGGTGTACGTTTTCTATGTGTGTGTCATTTCGTTGTAGTTTCTTAAGGATTTGATTGATCTTTTCATTGTCTCAACTTATTATAATAGCTTCTCCTTCAGTATTAGTGATGGTCAAATCTCCTTCCGGCACTCCAAGGAAAATTATATTCCGGGATCTCTTCTGGGCTTCCATTACTTCGAGGTAGTGTTGGTGCTGCATGACAGCTTCCTTCAAATTAGCATTTTCCTTTTTTAGACCTGTGAGCTCAGAATCTATCCTCCTATAATCATCCTTATAATCACGAAATTCTTGTAGAAGCTCGTCCAATTTTCTTTCCACGGAAAAGGTAGCAGTACTACCAGCTGACCCACGGTTTGCCTCGATGACGGTGTTCAGTACTATCATTAATTATTCCTTCTTCATCTTGTTCAGTTCGTTGTCTGTCAGTTTTTGAACATCTCCGGGGTATTGGAGATTACTATTTGGAGGAATAACCATGATTGAAGGTTCAGTAGAGTACAGTTTACACAAAAACAAAGTCAGGTGTCGTTATTATGGATACAATTACGTAAAATTACACATCTATGACGTCACAGAATTTTTTTCCAGGGTACTTGGCGCATGCGCATCGATCAAAGGACACCCAAAAGATATAACTCTTAGTTAAAAAAAATCACTTTGTAAACTGTTCACTGCACTTTAAATTCACGACCAGCACACCTTCATAAATCTTGTATTAGCGGGAAAACCATCTTAAGCTGCAACAATCACCTAAATATGCTCAATTTAACAGAGCTTATTTGCATAACAATCAACTTGGGTTCTTCTTCTTCTTACATACAGAGGAAGAAATGGAATTTTTTTTTTTTTTTTTTTACGAAGATCTGGAGATATCTATGAACCAGGCATATGACTGAATTTACATTTGTTCTGGGTGATTTTAATGCTTAGGTAGGCCAGAAGAAGAGAGGAGAAACAGCAGTGGGTAAATTTGGAGAAGGCACAATGAATGAAAGAAGAAACATGCTTGTAAAATTTTCTGAAAGAAACTATATTAAAATCATGAACTTCTTTTATAAAAAGAAACATAGAAAATTAACATAATGGAGCTTAAATGGAGAAAAGAAAATTTGAATACATTTTATTGTCAGTAAAAATAAAAAAAATCAATTTAGTTAAAGATGTAACAGTTAAATAAGTTGTAGTCATCCTTTCACAGAGTGGTGAGAAGTAAAAGTTTTTTTAGATCCAAGGAAAGAGAGAGAAAAATCAATCTTGAGGAAGAAAGTAAACAATCTTGTAATAAGAAAAAAATCGAAAGAGTTTAGTTTGGCAATGCAAAATAGGTACTCCCTGCTACATGATGGATTGGAAGCAAGTAATGAAGAAATGAACGATAATCTAATAAAATTTGTATTGGATTCAGCACAAGAGATGGGTGGAAAGGTTCCTAAACAATATTAAGGAAAATTAGCTGAAAGACCGAAAATCGAATAAGGAAAAGATTGGAGAGGAGGGCAAAATTCAAGAGATGTGAAATAGCTTTAGCAGAGCTTTCTAAAACTATAAAAGCATTATGAAAACGCAGACACCCACCACAGCAGCTTATTTCTTGAAACTTGCTTGCCTTTCCCAGAATCAATTTAGACATTAGGCGTATTTGAGGTCTTTGTGACGACAATGTGCAAACTTGGGGTTCAGGTTAGTGTTGATTCGATCTACCTCTTGATCAACCTTGACCTTGACTTTTGACCTG
Source organism: Palaemon carinicauda (assembly GCF_036898095.1). NCBI lineage: Eukaryota > Metazoa > Arthropoda > Malacostraca > Decapoda > Palaemonidae > Palaemon > Palaemon carinicauda. The sequence goes on along the minus strand of NC_090748.1, from coordinate 59,111,355 downwards.
GGACTTTCAAAATTTAATAGCTTCCACGTTTCAACATAACAAATAATCTTTGAAAGTTTTAATAATCTATGAGTAAAATTGTGGTCAGGAAGTTGTTCAAAAACAAACAAACAAAAAAACAGACTAACAGACAAAAGGACTAATAGACAAACAGTGGCGAAAACATACTTACCCCCACCTTCGTTGTCGGAGGTAAAAAAAAAAAAAAAAAAAAAAAAAAAAAAAAAAAAAAAAAAAAAAAAAAAAAAACAATTAGTCAAAATTGAGGAAACACTAAAGAAAGGAAGACGCATTAAATTGAGGGAAAGAAGACTTGGAACAGGGCACCAACAGATGTTTGCTTTAAAGGATCAAAATGCAAATATTATTCACCATAGAGATGGAGTGATGGAATTCCATAAGATTTCAGTACAATGCTATAAGACAGTGATATTAGAAAAAAAAAAAAAAAAAAACTTGACCAATAGAAATAATGAAACACCTAAGCCAGTACCAAACGTAATAGTAGGAGAAGTTGAGAAAGCATTAAAAGGCATAAAAAGAGGCAAAGCAGCTGCAGAAGATGGCCTATAGTAAAGTTCCCACAATAGTGCCCTGTGACCGTTTTTTTCCAGGGCCAAGATTTTTAGGATGCTGATTAAAATGAGCTGGGGTGAACCTCGTGAAAACGTGGGGTAAATCGACCAGAGGCGAAAATTCCAAATGACCACCACTCAACTTTCGGTTTATAAGAAAAATACCATATCTTTGCTTTTGTATGTACGATTTTAATGATTATTGTTCTTAAACATATGTTTTGAATGTCACAGAATTCATCTATTAGCATATCTTGATAAGTGTATTTGTTAGAACTAAAGAATGTTTTATTAATCCATGACGGTTGCCAGCTGACTGCAGCATTAAAAAAAAAATAGGAAGATACTTATAACAGCTAAGTTACAGAGGTTTTAAGTAAACTTGTGTGTTACTATGTTTAAACTCACTTTTCATTCATTATAGAGGTCCTTGAACTTGAATGAGCCATAACGACGTCACCCATGAGAAAGGGTAAAAAAAGGAACTAGTGAGGAAAGGGAAAAAATCCTTAAATGCATCCTCTGAGGTGAGCATTGCTATGATATTATATCCAACACTACCTCTGAATCACAACATTGGCATCACCTGGATAGGTTTGGAGCAGTGTATGACACAGTGAATTATAGTGCTGGGCAACAAAATGACTTTTTTCATAAAGTCCACAAGATTAAATTTTATAGTAAATATAATATGAAACTGGCATTAAACAGACAAGACAAAAGTATGGCAATTGAGGAGATATTCCTAAAAGAAAGTGGCTATTTTGATAGTTGTTCTGTGGAACAGCCCCAGAGATTATCCCGAGTACCAAGTGGCCTGAACCATGACAAAAACTTATGTGTGTGGTCCATAATGGTGGGATATGAAAACACCCAAACAGGTATTGATGGCATATTAGGCAAACAATGTATACCTCGTATGTATTCAAAGCTCATACATACATACTTCCAGGACAATAATATGCAGGATTGCATGTAAATGTTTATAGATACAATACCAGATCCCTTTGCAGTAGAAATCCGTTATCACCGTCCCTGTTGGTATAGATATGTTTTGCCATCAAAAAGCAGTGAAGATCGTCAACTCCATCAAAGTGATGGTCGTCTCTCTAAAGAACGAGAAATACTCTCTAAAATTGTACGCTTACTGTCTGATTATGAGGCCTTACAGAGAAACTTTGGGTTTCACCCCAGCAGCAAAAAATCAAGCATCATGAAGGAATTATTTCAGAAAGAATATAGTAGAAAGACTGGCTTTCATGACTGTCATAAAAAAAAAAAAAACATAGTAATATACGACATGCCAGTTGGTGGCAGATACACTGAAGCAGCTATTTATTCATTGGGTGCCAGTGATGATTAGCTGCTCAACAACGTTGCTAGACACGTGAAGGATGCTCTTGCTAGCATTCATGCAATGGTATTGACTACAGGTGTTGAGGAAGTGGAGACGCCACAAGCATTATATGACAAGTTTTTCAAGTTTCTGACATGGTTGAAGACCTCAAGGAAGCAAACTTTGAAGAAAACAGCAGAGACCCAGTGTTTCATGTATATGCCTTGCTGCTCATATTATACATCAAAGGAAAACGCTCTGCATTTCAAACAGCTGTCGGTGACACTGCACAGTCTCACCTGAAGCTAAGAGATACTTGACATCCTCACAAAAATCCCCCTTAGAATTAGTTTTAAATCTGATCTTCAACTCTATGGCTCGTGGGCAAAACATGACCTTGAAAGAATAATATATGTCCTGTACTATTATTGACGATGACAACTTCTGTGAAGAAAAATAAACAGGCACTGATACGTCACACCACATCAATGTTATGTTTGCACAGCCTGGGGACCTGGAAGTACCTATACCAGATGTAGATAGACATATATGACCATTTTGCGCAAGTTCAGAAGATCCGAAAGGTTTTTGTCTGGAACATGTTGTTCAGCCCTACAAAAAAATAAATTGTGGACAACCTGCTTGCTCTTCGCCCAGATATTGATTGATATAAGTTGTTCAAACGCAGAAGAACAGAGACAGAAGGGTGTCATCCATGCTTTGGTATATCTTGAAGATGACCAAACAAACATGCCAGCTGATGAATATGCAAAAGGGTGTATATGATGGTTTTCAGGTTACTGCGCAGCAATATGCAAACCATACTAATGCCTAACATTTTCTAAGCCTCCACACAAATCGGTAGTCCACGAAGTAATGTACTGGATGGATATTGCAGCTGAGAAGAAAAATATGCCTTTCTTTTTCTAGATGGCGATCAACCAGTTAATGGCCTTATTGTTCTACTGAGGAATGGAAATTCTAAATCCTTCAAAGACATTGTGCCATTACTTGGGCCTTTCCACCGGCAGTACTCATTCATGTCAGCACTTATAAACTATTTGATGGTTCTGGCTTATATGAAATACTACTTGCTGCACATGTAATTGCTGAAGGTTCATTGGATAATGCACTATGTGGGAAACACTACTGTATCATTAGGTGTCTTCTGTTGATTTATGAAGCTCTGAGTCGACGGATGATCAGTAAAAATGTGATGGATGGCGTGTACTTTTCTGAAAATGCAAAGAAGATTGTCATTCTTCAGGAATCCTCCACAACCCTACAGCAGAAGTAGTAAGTCCAATCAGAGATGGAATCTTACCCAGATATTGTATCTTTCGTGGAATATGTGTTACAGAGTATTGAATCAAAGTTCCATAGTCAAGTATTGGTTAAGTTTTGTGTCTACGGATAAAATTCTGATGCTGAATATCCATGCAGTAAAAAAAGGGAACAGGGATAAGCCCACTTGCAATGGAGATAAATTAGATGATCATTATTCCATTTAATCTACAACTGTAAAATCATTGTCACATTCCAAATTTAAGAAATGGTAACATTATTTTATTACGACTGTCTTAGATAAAAAGTGATTGCCCAAAATACAGATAATCCATGTTTTATTTATTTTTTTTCTATTAAAACCTTTTTGATCTATAAACAAGATAAAGCAAGGTTCACATTATTTTATCACATCACTGTCGCAGATAAAGGACAGGAGGGACACACAATAGTATGGTATTACCTACTTAAAAGTGTTCGAGTTTAGAGATCTATATTATGTAGCCCACCTCTGTGCAGATATTCAATATATGAAAATAATAATTGCGTCCTTCAGCCCAGTCAATTTGTGGTGCACTACTGCATATAAACAAATATTCACCTAAATGTAAAGATTCACTGCTAATGATATGAGAAGAAAAATTATTTTTTACTATCGTCAAGAAGCAGCTCCAAGACAACCTTTAATTTTTCCCAAACACCAAGTTACATTTTGTGACTAAATATTTTAATCTAGCAATCTGACATTGTAATATACGACATCATTGGCCTTATAAACATATGTTTAGATGCAAAAATAAAAAAAATAGGTCAAGTAAAAGCAAAAATATCCAATTTCTGATATTCAGGATGCTGTGTGGCAGCTGTTTTGAATTTATACTCTAGATGAGTTACCCCACACTTTGAAGAGGTTTAACCCAGCTAATCTTAATCAACACCCTCAAATTGACCAAAATCAACCTTCCAACCTTGGTCCTGGAAAAATGGTTATGAGACCCTGTTGTCGGAATGCTTCTATTATCAATTGATTTGATAATAGATGGAGGACATTTTATAGTAGTAAAACTCGCTTAGCTCTGCACTAAATATCAGCAAGAAAGCTCTATACCTACAGCTTAGATAAACTTTAGCATTATACTAATTCACAGAAAGGGAGACACAAATTACCTGAAAAAAAAATCCGCCCAATAAGTTTACTCTCTATATTATATAGAATATTTACAAACATCACATTAGGCTCAATAGGCAGACAAGTAGACTTTAATTAACAAAGAGAGCAGGCAGGCTTTAGAAGTAGGTATTCAACAACTGACAATATCCATTTCATTTACCAGTTAATGGAAAAATCAACAGAGTATGACAAACCACTGTGTAAGGCATTTATAGACTATGAGAAAACTTTTGATTCTGTCAAAACCTCAGCAGGAATGAAAGACCTTAAGAACAATGAAACAAAGAATCTTATGTTAGAACACTTGAAGAGATGTATTCAGGAAGTATAGCAGCCATGAAATACTTTTAGATAGTGAGAAAATTCTGATTGAGAAAGAAGTTAGAAAGAGAGATTCCACCTTTCCTAAATTATTCACAGCATGCTTAGAAGAAGTTTTTGAGAATTTAGATAAGGAAAATAAAGAAATTTATATTAACGAGGAATACCTTAATAACTTAAGCTTTGCAAATGACATGGTTGTGTTTAGTGAATCACGGCTGGAATTGAAAGCGATGATAGAATTGAGAAAACAGAAAGGTTGGATTGAAAAAAACTTGAGTAAAACTAAGCTAATGTTCAATGGAAATGCAGAGTCAAAAAATAAAAGCTATGGAAAACCTCTTGAGATTCTCAATGAATATATGTACTTGGGACAAACAATAAGTGTATCATCAACACACAATACCAAAATTAAAGGAAGAATAAGCAAGGGATGGAGAGCATTTGGTAAAAAAGGAGACTATGTAAAGTTAAATGCCCCTTTCTCCAAATAGAAAAGCATTTAATGAGATGGTCCTACTAATACTAACTCAAGCACTAGAAACTTGGAGCCTTACTAAAGGCTTAGGATATAGGCTAGGTACAACTCAAAGAGCTGTGGAAAGAACAGTGATAGGAATAACACTAAGAGACAGAAAAAGAGCAACATGGATACGAGTGGGAACTAAACTAGAGGACATTCTAACATGTAAAAAAGGAGATGGACATGGAGAGGACATATTATAAGAATGACAGACAACATATGCATTAAGAATAACAGAATAGGCCCCTGGAGATTGTAAAAGAAGCAGGAAAAGCGAGAAAAGACGATGAGTTGACGAACAAAGAAAGTTCGCAGATGTGGACTAACATAGCAAGACCATAAACCGAAGCAAGTGGAATTACATGCCTGAGGCCTTTGTTCTTCAGTGGACTAGTAACGACTGATGATGATGATGATGATAACGAGGAAAGTAAAACATCAAAGCATAATTCGAGCACTTCCTAATTTCAAACCTACCTACCGTAATGCAAGTCATCGTTTCTAAATGGAAATTACTGAGGAGATGGATTATTTTTCGTCATCAGGAAAATGGAACCGGGAAATTCAGTCAAAATTTAAAATGTCATTCACTCCATGTGTTCTGAATTGCAAATTCTATTTGAAAGTCAGGAAGTTTCTATTGTCTGCTCCATTAATAATGAAACTAAGTTAT
>NC_090748.1:59095472-59097972 GCF_036898095.1 Palaemon carinicauda | reverse complement strand
TCACAAGGGAATGATCACAAATATCCAAACAATGACAGCCAACCAAAGGAACAGATAGAAATATAAAAGTAGTAGTAGTAATTTTAGCAGTAGTAGTTATTGTTACCGTGAATCGATTGAAATAGGATTTTTTTTTTTCAAGGACACAGTTAGTACAATAAATATATGTAACCAAAAATATATTTTGTTTTCATTAGATGCGTCGAGTGCTTTCAAATCTATTTGTAATATAAGATAAGATTATTATGATTAAAAACAAAAAAAATCGCTCTGTAATATCAGCGGCCAACTCACAATGGAAAAGTTATCAAAGAGAGGAAATCGAAAATGGAAAGTTTAATAGCAATATAAAAGAGATTCCCTGTCATGTCAAAATGATATCCATAAATGGCCCAATGGTTAAACCTGATGAAAAATTCAAATAAAACGACTTTTTAACTAGATTACGTAAAATTATAAACAGTAATTTAAAGTTAATCAACGTTATAACAACCTTGAATTAGTGTGCATATCTCCACCCAATAAACTTAATATGTATGAAGATTAAATCCAATACATCTTTAAAAAAAAAGTATCGACAGTATATGAGTTTATTTTTCTAGTGATACCATAGAAGAAAGGAAGCTCTCAAATATTTTATGCAAATTTTGAAAACTATTTATTTTAAATAACAACGCATTACCAAATATAATTAATCATATACAATATTTTTAATCATTAAAATTCACTGAGCTATATCTAATAATCCTTATTATTACCTTAATAATTTTAGATCTTGAAATATATTGTAACCAATATATTTTAGCCGATACATGAATCTGACTCATAATTTTCCCATACCCATCTGTGCCTCAAGCTATTTTTACCATTTTCTTGCAATTGCACGTATTCCATATGTACTTCTTAAGATATCATATAGATATTTCAACAAAATTATATTGTTAAAAATATGGGTGGTTCTCCTAGAGTAAAATCCCTCTGGAATATTTTGAAACGTAAGGCCTCCAGTTTTATTTATGAATTAAATGTCCAAAAGTTGGTAGTCTTGTTTCTTGACAAAAATAATAATTAGATGCATGAATGGTGGCGTTTTTTTTCAAATTGCGATATGTAAAACACTAGTAAATTGTTAGAAGAATCCAGAACATAGCATTATACAATCCTCAACACATATTGACCAAAATTAAAACAACAAGTTTAATAACAAAGGAAATTTACTTCTTTCGCAATTTGGGTCTTCATAGCCTTTCAAATCACTCATCACACAAAACCCTAGATACCCAAATGTATCTCTCTAATCCAAAAACTTTATCACTCAAAATTTGCGTAAACAATAATACATGCAGATGTATCTTATGTTTTCAACCATTTCTCACGTCAGATATTACATTAGAAAAATAATCTATACAACATTAAAAAGACTAGAAAATAATCTTCTCTGTATTATGCCATTACATTGAACAATGTTATACATACTTGTTGGTTCCTATATCTGAATTAAGTCAAGTTAACACATGCCAGATAGAACGATCAGTTTTTACCCAATGTCTTATGGTTAACGTTATTATATGCTTATCTGATTTCAAAAAAGCAAAACATAACTGAGCAAAAATTATCATAATTTTATACTGCTTGATGTAGATGTTTGAGTAATCAAATCTAAATACTTGATGATCATTGCAAAGGAAATGTGCATCTACTCTTTAAGGCACAAAAATAACAACTAAAAGAAATGATTTACGATAACATCACTCGATGGCAGTGTATCTTAGTCAAATTATATCCTGATAACCCAGTATATTGATATCGATATTAAAATCTATGTTTTACCATTTCTAGGATTCAAACTATATATTAGAATATATGGCTATACAACTACTTATTAATTCATATGTAAATATGTACATATATATATATATATATATATATATATATATAATATATACATATATATATATATATATATATATATATATATATATATATAAACATATATATATATATATATATATATATATATATATATATATAAACATATATATATATATATATATATATATATAAACATATATATATATATATATATATATATATATAAACATATATATATAAACATATATATATATATATATATATATATATAAACATATATATATATATATATATATATATATATATATAAATAAAAAATATATATATATATATATAAATATACACACACACATATATATATGTATGTATATATATATATATATATATATATATATATATATATATATATTTATATATATAAACAGTATATATATATATATATATATATATATATATATATATATATATATATATATATATATATATATATGCAGATAGATGGTTTGATAGATAGATAAATAGAAAGATATATAGATAGAAGTGTAGCTATTTCCTCATGCTCCATTTTCATTGGCTTTGGTCTTACCATAATGTTGGTCTTTTAGTTTTTCTAAAAATCTGAATAGTA
>NC_090748.1:59075472-59087972 GCF_036898095.1 Palaemon carinicauda | reverse complement strand
TATATATGTACATTTATATATGTATATATATGTATGTATATCTATGTATATGGAAATGTACACACAAGCACACACACGCACACACAAGCAGACACACGCACACACACATATATATATACATATATATATATATATATATATATATATATATATATATATATATATATATATATATATATATATATAGATATACATATATATATATATATATATATATATATATATATATATATATATATATACATATATATATGTATATTTATATATATACATATATATATATATATATATATATATATATATATATATATAGATTGGTGTAGGTGGGCAGTTATCTTGCAGGCTTCGTCGAACAACAGATGACTGCGTATTCAACTGTTTTCACTTAGGTCGCATAAAGTTTCCTGTAGGCAATCTTGAATTCTGGGATCAAAGCTCTTAAAAACATTAGTAAAAAGGCTTTCTACGTCCAATAATGATAGTTTACCAAAGGTGTTCACTCTTTCAACAAATAAATAGTATGGTTAGAAAACACATACTTAAAAATACACAGTTGATTTGACGTATGAGTTTGTACGCCTGCTGAAATGAAGAACATCTTTTGGTAAAATAGCATCATTAGATGTAGAAAGCCTTTTTACTAATGTTCCAGTTAAAGACACTATTCAGATAATAAAGAAGAATGTGTAGGGAAACTCACCCCCAGCCCCCAACCCCTGGCTACTCTTGAAGCTCTTTTAGAACTCTGCATGACGAAGACACCTTTTAGAAGTAGTAATGGTGACCTGTACTTGCAGGGTGAAGGTGTAAGTAAGGAAAGTGCGTTAGGTTTACATTGGCTGAATATTACATATGTAACTTACCTTCTTTCAAAACCTTTCCTGTATATTCGATATGTAGAAGATTTTTCTTTTATTGTTATTGATGACGAAAACTATCCTAAGGATGAAATCCAAATTTGAAGAAGAATATGCCTTAAAATTTACTCACGAGATGGACACAAACAATACTTTGCCTGCCTTGGCTGTTCTGGTTACTATGCCTGAAGGTGCTATAAAAGCCTATGTTTATGTTAAGCTCACTATCCTTGCAGACTGTATCAATTTCAAAGCATTTGTCCTGATAGATGGAAATTGGGAGTAATCAAAGCATTAGTGCACAGCGGATATAAAATTTGTAGTGACTGGGGATAATTTCACAATTATACTGTAAAAATTAAGCAAGTGTTGACCAACAATAACTTTCCTATTCAGGTAATCGATATCACTGCTAAAGAGTTCCTTGATAAACTGCTCATGAATAGGTTGTTACCACCTAAAAAGGAGAAACAAATAAAATTCTATATCCAAGATTAGATCAGATGTGTAGTAGCTAAAATGGTGAAGAAAATATATTGAAAAATATTTTTTGGGCTCAAGCCATGGCGTCCTGATGGAAGGTTCCTTTTTGGTAGCTTCCTTGGGTATATAACTACTAAGATATTCCCAGAGAATTTAACCACAGGTTATCACAGAATTCTAACTTCTGGAGCGAGTATCCTAAAGGTTTCCCCTTAAGACATCGTATATCAACAGGGGACGCATGTATTAACGCGCCACATAGCTATCTGCACCTCATACAGAGTTAACACTTCGATATGGAGGGACAGAGAATAGCTGGGGAGCTGTTCCACAGCTAATCCCTTCCGTGGCTACTTTTGGTACTCGAGACGTAAACAAACGGGCGCCACCGCTAGATGACGCCACGTCCGTCCCCATCCTTTGTACAGTAGCTTGCCCTACTTAGACGGATTTTCCCTGTGCTATACTTATCGCTTTGCATCTTTATTATGTCGCTACCTTCGGCCTCGCCTTCTTCTGGAAAGTTGAGTACAAGGTTCCAGTATTGTTTAGTTAAGCTCTGACCGTAAAGTAAATATTACTTTCCGAGATAATTATTGTTTTGTGGCAGAGCTGTGCCTCTACCGGACCCGCCATTTTATGGCGTCGTTGTTGTTCTGCATGCCTTATTTAGTTAGCCACAACAATGCTTCCGGCCTCATTTACTAATTGATAACATTAGTTTATTTAGTCTTCATAGCTAGGAACTTTTATATCGTGTTTTGACGCTTTTTATCGGTCATCGATTGACCTCATACCAGTTGGCTACTATAGCCCCCAGGCCAGAGTGCCTATATATCAGTGTTCATGCATGATTTTATTAGTGATCCTAGGCTAACTTATGAAGATAGTGGCATTATTTTACAATACTATTGACTGTGATGCAAGTGTTTTCGCCTTCAGGGACCATATAGGGGATAGGTTAGTTAGTGTACCTTCCTAACCTTACCTACATGTAGGACCCCTATATGCTTCCTTCATCCCCCTGCCCTTGGCATTCCCTCTGCGTAGCCTTGCTTCCCTTACCATGTAAAGGGATCAAGCTCCTACCAGAGTATATTATCGCCTCTCAGTCCTCCCTAAGGGAATGAACCCCCCTTAAGGTTGCGCCTGAGAGTGAGGAACGGCTAGCCCTTCCTCTATGGCTAGGACTAAGTCTACGACTGTCCTGCGATAGCGATATGTCTTCTATCCTTCCTAGTTCAGGGCGTTCAGCCCTGCTCTAGGTTAGGGTTTGGAAGGGTAATTCTGTTCCTTGCTGAAACTGTACCCATGCACCGTTTCAGTCAGGCTGCCTTACCTTAGGTTAGGGAGTGTCCTCCCTTCCTTAGTGGCCGCCCTGGTACAGAACCCCTTTCATGGAAGACTCTTCTCTTCTCCCCTCCCCACCTATCGCTTGTATAGCCTAGCCTATACTTAGGTTTGTCTATACCCATCTGTCCCCTGTCCTACAACTCCTCCTTAGGGTGGAGTGATAGGGCTACCTTGAGCTTCTGTGTGCAGTCCGCTCTGGTACATATACCCTTCATAGTGTCCTATGGGGTTAGCCACTGGATGTGTTCTGTATACGGGGGTCTCCCCCTCTTTGGGTGTCCCCTAGCCCTCCCTTGGGCTACCCTAGCTCCCGGCCCTCTGCGGCCCCTGCTTCTGGGTGATAGAGCCAGCCTCTATCATGGGTACACCCTCTCAGGGGGGGGATGTCTGGGAGTCCATGGCTGGACTTCTTACATCCCTCCCTCTGTCTCTTTCACTATCCGGGTGCCGGTCCCTTGCCGCCTCCACTGTCGGCGATACCCACCTCCTACCTTGGTGACTCTCCCCATACCCCCATGGCCGCCAGTCCTCCGTGTGCCGGGGGACTGCCGCCTGCCGCCGGCTTCCAGCCGATGGCTCTCCCCCTCCCCCATAGCTTGGCCGTCCGCCCGCCGGCCGGCCCCCGGAGTGCCGGCATCCGCTGCCGGCAGTCCGGTTCTGCTATAACCATCCTTGTTCCTGTCACCAATCCGGCAACCTCCGGCTGCCGGAGCCGCCGCTCCCCGCCGGCGTGCCACCGCTGTGCCGGCGGCCGCCACCCTGGTATTACTCTTGACTTCTATATTGTCTTCCTTAATGCCAGAAACTCTGCTGGAGCGGCCTCCGGCGTGCCGGAGGTCTGCCGGAGCCTTCCGGAGGCGTCAAGGCGACTTGCACCCCCTTCTGCTAGCTATCATCTGATGTTGATAACCCTACATCGCAACCAGATGGTTTGATTACATAATGGATAGGTATTGCCTTACCGTTCCATTAGTAACCATGCTGTCTTCTTGCATATCACAGATTTCCAGCATGTTGCGTGGAACCCGATGTTGTCATGGCTCAGTCCATGCACGAGTGTCGCCTGGATACCGACAACGCGGAATGTATGTCGAAAGTGTCGTAGACAACGGAGAGGAACCTCATGGCCGAAGAATTGGACTATGAGTAGGACCAAGTGGATTACGCTGGGTCGGAGCAAGAGGTCTCTCCGCCTTCCACCACCACCCCAACTCCTACACCGACGGAAGTATCACTCCCGTCTACCTCCGCCACCCCGGACCCCATCCCAACCAACGCCCAGGAGATGTTTCGGACGCTCGAAGCCATCATGGACAAGAAACTCCGTGAGACACACGAATACATCAGGACCATGGGAAGTTCCAAGGAGCCGAAAAGGAATTCGGTTAAGGACCTCCCTGCATGCTCGCACGCCAACCCCTGGAGGTATGCCGAGCATATGCCGATCACAACGGGCAGGATCTTCACCAGTGAGAAGGTCGGCTCGGTTGTCCTGGAAGAAGTGGAATTCTTCCCAAGTTTTGAGGCCTACCTGGACTGTTACGTCCGGCTTCGATCCAAACCTGCCTCTAAAGAAGAGACCGAACCTAAGGAGGTGATAGTGTTCGATCTTCCGAAGGCCCAGGCTATGATGGCCAACACCCTTATAAGTAGGGGTTTTACCTGCTCAAGGCTTCCGGCATTGAGCAAGAAGCACCCTACCTACGTCGCACCTGATGATGCGATCCTCCCCTTCGTGGAAAAGGCCTTCGCAGCGGTACACAGGGCAGTGGAAGAAGGGAAACCTTTCCCTGCACTGGAGGAGTGCAGACCCTTCTCCCTGGTCACTCCCCCCGATGCTCAACACTGGAAGGAGGTCCAACATACCTTCGTGGTGGGAAAACTAGATCCTGACGTTGCTGGACGTCAGTTTAATGGAGACCTCCCGAAACTTAATAACCACCTCCTTCGTCGGGAACAAGATACGAAAGAAAGACTTGCCGCATCCATGTCCCTCCAGGTCCAGCTTGACGTCATGGCCGGTGACACTAGAGTTCCCGACCACTACATGGTGCTCGCCAAGACGCATCTGGCGACTGTAGTCAAGGACTTACACAGCTTCATGAAGGCTCGGAGAGCCTGTCGTGAATTCGTGTTCTCAAGTGCCACAGTGAGACATGAACCCCGGAGGTAAGCACCTCTTTCCCTCTGGTCTAGTGAAAGAGATTACTGACAAGGCCGCCACGGAGAACAGGAACCTTCTTCACAAGTGGGGCATGTCGAAGAAAAGGAAATCCTCTCAGGACGACGGCCCTCAACCTAAGAGGAGAATCCTCCAAGCCGAAACCCCAACAACGTCAACAGAGACGGCAGTTTCCGGGACCCGCTACTCCCCAAATGGCTGCTCAGCCACAACAGACCTTTCAGCAGGTCACCCAACCGGTCTTGCCCCAATCACCGGTTTTCACCCCTGCCTTTGAGCAACAGACGACTACCTTTCGTCCCAAAGGTTGAGGCTCAAGCAGAGGTGCAGGCAAGAGACGCGTCTCGCCGTCCCTCCAGAGGCAGAGGAGGAAAGGGAGCTAGCGGCCGAGATACACCCTCGGGACACCAGAAGCAATGAAGTGCTTCCGGTGGGAGGAAGACCCCGCCAATTCCAGGATCGTCGGACCTTCGATCCCTGGACACACAGCATCGTCGACAAGGGTCTAGGCTGGAGTTGGACTCAACCACCCCCAACCTTCCAGCAATTCTTCCAACAATCTCCCCCCCCCCTTCTGGAAGAATATGTCCTGGATCTCTTGAACAAGAAGGTGATTAGGAGGGTAAAGTCAACCAGGTTCCAAGGGAGACTGTTTTACGTCCCCAAGAAGGACTCAGACAAGCTCAGAGTCATTCTAGACTTACCCCCCCTCAACAAGTTTATAGCGAACAACAAGTTCAAGATGCTGACTCTTCATCAGATAAGGACCCCTCTGCCTCAGGGTTCCTACACGGTCTCCATAGACCTGGCGGATGCCTATTGGTACATTCCAATGAACCACCACGCTTCCTCCTACCTAGGATTTCGACTCCAAAAGGAAAAGCTACGCCTTCAGGGCCATGCCCTTCGGCCTCAAAGTGGCCCCTCGGATCTTCACAAAGCTGGCAGATGCCATTGTTTAACAGCTGCGCCTCCGAGACGTCCAGGTGATGGCCTACCTCGACGACTGGCTAGCTTGGGCTCCATCGCCCGAGGATTGTTTAAAATCCTGCAACAAAGTCACCCAGTTCCTAGAACACCTGGGGTTCAAGATAACCGCGAAGAAATCTCGCCTCTCTCCAGCTCAAAGGTTCCAATGTCTAAGAACCCAGTGGAACCTTCAGTCACACCGCCTTTCCATTCCCCAGAAGAAAAGGAAGGAAATAGCAGGGTCTGTCAAGCGACTGCTGAAATCCAAATGGATCTCAAGACGTTAGCAGGAACGAGTTCTAGGCTCTCTACAGTTCGCCTCAGTGACAAACCCAGTGCTACGTGCACAGCTAAAGGATGCCGCGGGAGTCTGGAGACGTTCCGCATCCATCGCTCGAAGAGACCTCAAGAGACGGCTCCCAAACAGACTTCGGCTGCTCCTCAAGCCGTAGTCGGAAGCAAAGGCCCTGAAAAGGTCCATTCCTCTTTAACACCCACCTCCATCACTCAACATCCACACGGATGCTTCGCTGGAGAGTTGGGGAGGTCACTCCCACCAAAAATAGGCTCAAGGCACATGGTCTCCCCTATTCAAGACGTTTCACATCAACATCTTGGAGGCCATGGCGGTCCTTCTAACACTGAAGAAACTCTCCCCGCCTCCCTCGATCCATAGTCGTCTATCCCTAGACAACTTGGTGGTAGTTTGATGTCTCAATCGCCAAGGCTCAAGATCGCCCCAGATAATCAGGTGCTTCTGACAATCTTCCGTCTGGCAGAGAAGAAGAAATGGCACCTGTCTGCAGTTCACCTACAAGGATCCCGCAACGTGACGGCGGACGCTCTATCCCGGACAAGTCCGATAGAGTCGGAATGGTCTCTAGACGCAAGATCATTCTCCTTCATCTCTCACCAAGTCCCAGAACTTCAGACCGATCTCTTCGCAACGAGCGACAATAATCAACTTCCTCGATATGTAGCCCCGTCCGAGGACCCCAAGGCAGAGGCAGTGGTCGCCATGTCACTGGACTGGAACAGATGGTCCAAGATCTACCTGTTCCCTCCCACCAACCTTCTGCTGAAAGTCCTCTCCAAGCTGAGAACCTTCAAAGGGACAGCGGCCCTAGTGGCTCCCAAGTGGCCCCGGAGCAATTGGTACCCCCTGGTCCTAGAGCCGCAGCCCACGCTGATCCCTCTCCCGGGCCCAGTACTCTCCCAGCAAGTACAGAAGTCGACTGTCTTCGCTTCATCATCGAAAATCAAGGACCTTCATCTCATGATTTTCTCTCCCTAGCCGCGAAGAAAAGGTTTGGGATTTTGAAGAAAAGTCTAGACTTCCCCGAGGAATACAAGACCGAATCCACACGACGGGAATACGAATCATCCTGGAGAAAATGGGTCTCATTCGTCAAGGCAAAAATCCTACGGAAATCACCATTGATTTTTGCATGTCCTTCTTTATTCACCTTCACGGACAGGGCTTGGCAGCCAACACGATTTCTCCTTGCAAATCGGCCTTGACTAGACCACTAATGTATGCCTCCAACTTGGACAATGATTCGTGTCCTCTCAAGGATCTGACTCAGAAAGTTATCTTTCTCTTTGCTCTTGCTTCAAGAGCCCGAGTCAGCGAAATAGTGGCATTATCAAGGGACGAGGGCCACATCCTTTTTACAGATTCAGGTGACCTTACCCTCTTCCCGGATCCGACGTTTCTCGCCAAAAACGAATTACCCACCAAAAGATGGGGCCCTTGGAAAATATGCCCACTGAAAGAAGATGCCTCTCTATGTCCAGTAGAGAGCCTCAAGTTCTATCTTCATAGAACTTCGGACTTTGGTGGAGGCCAACTCTTAAAAGGAGAAACTTCGGACAGCGACCTGTCACTGTAACAACTAAGAGCGAAAATCACCTACTTCATTCGCAGAGCGGATCCTGACAGTTCACCCGCCGGTCACGATCCTAGAAAAGTTGCATCGTCTCTGAATTTCTTTCAGAGTATGGATTTCGAAAGTCTTAAGAGTTTCACAGGCTGGAAATCCTCGCGTGTTTTCTTCAAACATTATGCGAAACAAGTGCACGAAGTCAAACAATTGTGGTAGCCGCAGGTAGTGTTATGAAACCTGCACCTAACTCTGCATAGAACAGTTAGTTACTTGGGACTCTAAGTGATACGTAGTGCTTTTAAAAAACACTTAGTGCTTTTTCATAGACTGTTCTTCTCCCAGGTGAAATGTCATAGTCGTCACATGAGTGCCGCATGCCTAGAGCATGATGTGTTTTATTTTAATAGACTGACGTTCCTTTGGAACGAGTGCCTACTAATAGTTTGAAATTCCATTTCAGATTCAAGAGCAAGTCTTTCATGACTATGTACATTATAATTTATTGTAAATAACCTTTACAATTTTATTGCATTTCCTTAACATGTTCTGCAATGGTGAAATAAAATTTCTATTTTATTACTTGTGCGTCTCAATCCGCTCCTACTTATACTATGAAATACATGACTGTCATAGTTTTATTATCCCCTTCCTCTTATGTCGATGAAGATGACTAAGGGTTCAACCCTTATCATATACTCACTTCTGCAATGTAATATTCGTACGCGAATACTTACTTACATCATACCTTAGAGACCAGACGACTCTATTCACATACAGTGCCTAACCACCACTTGTCTGCCTTTGTGAATGTTCCTATATGAATGCCAATCATTCAGTCTTGTCTCCTAGTTCTTCATGTTCTCCCAGCAAGGTGAGTAGCCCTTCGATGACCACTTTGATCTTCGGCATGGTCCGTTGGGACTTCGCTGCCAGGGGGGGCAGGAAGTTTCTTCCCATCGGTTCTCTTATTGAGGTTACTATGCTTATCCTGTCAAAGCCCTAGGCACTTCCACCACAAGGGGAAAATCTACCACGATACATTGATTCTCTGGTACTCTTCCATCAGGACGCCATGGCTTGAGCCCAAAAAACGGATTTTGAGCGAAGCGAAAAATCTATTTTTGGGTGAGATAGCCATGGCGTCCTGATGGACCCTCCCTGCTACTTCATTCAGTTTGTCAGGTCCCACCCTGCGCTGCTGTATCATGGTGATCGGCAAGCAACTAACTTCAGGATGAGGACGGACGTGGCGTCATCTAGCGGTGGCGCCCGTTTGTTTACGTCTCGAGTACCAAAAGTAGCCACGGAAGGGATTAGCTGTGGAACAGCTCCCCAGCTATTCTCTGTCCCTCCATATCGAAGTGTTAACTCTGTATGAGGTGCAGATAGCTATGTGGCGCGTTAATACATGCGTCCCCTGTTGATATACGATGTCTTAAGGGGAAACCTTTAGGATACTCGCTCCAGAAGTTAGAATTCTGTGATAACCTGTGGTTAAATTCTCTGGGAATATCTTAGTAGTTATATACCCAAGGAAGCTACCAAAAAGGAACCTTCCATCAGGACGCCATGGCTATCTCACCCAAAAATAGATTTTTCGCTTCGCTCAAAATCCGTTATATCAGACCACATCAAACCGACTGATATAGACGATGATGTAAACCTGAGGATTTATTACAAGTTTAAAATTATGTTTATTAAGAATAAAAATGTCAACAGATCTAGGAAAGTTTCTGATATCCATCATCTTGTGTACTCCTATTCGTGCAACCGGGAAGGATGTAACTCTTACAAATATATTAAATATAACACATGTACGATCGGAGAGACATTCCGAATGCACACACACAATGAGTCAATCAAAAATCATTTCACGGAACAGGTAAAAGTTCTACTTACTATTCATTCTGTCGGGCATCTTGGAATGGATGATTGAAGCTATTTTTATTAAAGATAGGATGCCTTCTTTAAATTGTCAAGAAGGTTGCGATGGGCTGCTAAAAATTCTCAACACTGACTTTTGTACTTTTTTATAGAATTGTATGTGTAGCTAATGTGTATTTTGTTAATATTGGTTGCTGATTTTATATGCATACATAATGATTAATTTTTAAAAATGAGCCTATATATTCGTAAATTGCGGAAATTAAGGTTTTATGTATGTGTAAAAAATTTCTGGTATTTTGTCATATATCAACTTGCTTGGATAGGAAGTTAACCTTTTTACTCTCGACTTTGGGTAGCAACTTTTGCTTGTTCATGTTAATAGTATTTCATTTTGACAATTGTTTAATTTACTAATAGTCCTACTATCATCTATACAAATGTAACACTTCGTCGGAATATAATCTAAGGTTTTAGTTAACATGATTATGGACGTAGTACAGGTCGAAAACTTGCTGTAATTAAGGGAAAAATAAAAGAAATAATTTCAAGATAGCTATCTCTTATAATTTTGATAACTTCGAGCTCAGAATTCAAGAGTTCCTACAGGAAACTGGAAAGGATCAAAGTAAAAATAGTCAAAGTACACAGTCATCTGTCGTTCAACGAAACCTGTAATATATATATATATATATATATATATATATATATATATATATATATATATATATATGTATATATTGATATATATATATATATATATATATATATATATATATATATATATATATATATATATATATATATATATATATATATATGACCATTCTATCACTAACACTCGTGAATTTGATTAATTAGAATTTCCGTATATCCTCTAATATCAAATTCACTACGAAATAATTGTTCCAAGGAGAAATTCTTTTTATTATAATTTATTTTTCTTTTTATCCCAGCCTAGGATTTCAACCTATGCTCTGAGAATGAATAAAGGTTTACTTGAACATTAAAGTTAAAGAGATAATTCCGACTCTGAGTATATATTCCTCTTCCATTCAGGTGTTCTTCTTTTCACCAAAACAATCCATATCCCCATTTGTAGTTGATTGTTACGTTAAGAACAATTGGACATATGATGATTTTATTCCTAACAATTGTAATAATGATTTATTATAACCGAGCACAAACATAATAATAATCTTCTATGCTCCTGCCCAAGCAGGCGGTTTATCTATCTATCCAGTTCTCCGTTTAACCTATTCCCCTTCCGTCAAAATGTGTGAAATATACCCTATTTTCACCTACACATTTTTTCATGCATTTAAACATTATCCAGAAAAGTGATGTTTTTGTCTTCGAATGTTATCTTTTTAACGGACTATTTTCGTATTTCAACGTGTTTCACGTATTGAGTTCTTATTTTTCATCATATAATACACTTTTAATTAATTTCAACTTTTTTTTTTTCCAACATATATTTTCCCTCGCTTTTATGTTCACATTTGACTTTTGTACATAAAGTTTTCCTAACAGTTCCATAAAACACGACTAGTTTTGCTTTCCTATTTTGTACTTTTGACAAAATTAATGCTTTAACACTTTTCATGCTAAACATTTTATTTTATCATGTTCCTATTATGCGCCTGGTAGCGAACATGTTGACAAAGTACTGCTGTAGCAGTGGCTTCATTGATTGCATGTAAATCGCGTATCATCTCTTTTGTGTACACAGGTTCCAACCCTCTGCAGAAAATATTTCCCCATTCGAAAACATCCCATTAATCTGTATTGCAATTCACATGAAAACATGCTATGGAAAATATTATAAATAGTTCTCCCCTTCTGAGTCACGTTCGCACTGTTTACACAAGCCACAGTTATTAATGTGTATCGATATCATAAAATATTGGCCGTTGCTGGATGAGCTTAAGAAAGATTTTTTTTCCCTATATAAAAATCGCAAATTTTATTACTTTGCATGATATCAAATATGCAACAAACTTCACCCTGTTTATGAAGATAGTCTGCGATCTCTAATATTCCCATTAGCTTGAAATTCATAAATAATTGTAGTTAAACTAGGAAAATACTAGTATACAGCACATACTGTCTAGTTACATTAGCATCCACAAGGGTACGTAATTTTTCCAAAATATTAATAGGCCTACCTTCTAGTTAAGAACGAAGGCTATCATTATTTTGGGCAGGCTTTATCGCAAAGTTATAAAAGAGTCAACAGGGAATATCTTCATCCTCCTCCAAATTTAGAATTAATAGTAATCAGAATTTTCAAAGGTTAAATTCTTCATTATCATTAATTTCTATGCCATATTATATCATTCAACATTAACTTTGTAGTTGAATTTACGGATCTTGAAACATTACCTAACAGTGCGCTATTATAGTGATGCTGAAAAAAAATATACACTTCTTTTCTAGATACCATAGAATCTAATCCTGTCTTATGCACAAGACTAACATTCTATTTATGTCAAGATGAGCTTAAAGGGTCTATAATGAAAGCACAGCTAGTAAAAGGAAAAAAAAAATGTACAAGCGAGTGTCAGCGAAGTAGAACCAGCTCGGAGGCATGTTGGGGACGGAGTGGTCATACTTATGCTTAAAGAGAAACTGATATTAGCAGTGAAATATCATGAAACGAGTAGTGGCGGATTTAAAGTGAACCCATATATTCGTTTTGCATTCTTAGATATATGAAGTGAGTAAATAATCACATAAAAGACAATTCCCTGCGTAAAATTGTCCGTAATAAAATTAAAACCCATTGAGGCGCATCACAAGACGTTGTGAGACAACGAATAAGTAACAATGCACCCGACCACGAGCTTGAAGTAGGTTTACTCTCTCTCTCTCTCTCTCTCTCTC
>NC_090748.1:59047972-59070472 GCF_036898095.1 Palaemon carinicauda | reverse complement strand
ACTGCAAATGAGAAATAATAAAAGATTATAAATAGCTAAGTTATATATAAACACTGAAACGAAACTTGCGTTAACCTGTTCATTAGAGATGCAATTGTAACAGCTTTGATCTTCTAAAGGCTACTGATTCAACCGCCAGATTTGAAAGCCCTTTCCACAATCTGGTCATGGGTGGAATAAAACTTCTTGAATACTATGTAGTATTACTCTCCGGATAGAGAAGGCAAGACTGTTAGAATTAACTGCATGCCTAGTAGTACTACGTACAGGATGCCAGACTCTGGGAAGATCTGAATGGAAAGGATGGTCAGATTTATGAAAAGTCTTATGCCACATGCACAAACAACTAACTGGGCGACGGTTCTAAAGATTAATAAACCTATTATAGACTATGAATTTTTTGTCCATACAGGAAGATGATACCGTATGTAAAACATGGTAAAATTCATGAATTAAAATTTTCCTCAGGCTACAGTGATCAGCGAAATTATGAAAGTCTCTCTCTTTAAGCCATATTGTTTTTTGCAATTGAAGAAGAAACACATCAAGTGTACTTCTTAAATTCGAGTTGGCTATAAAGAATCACTACCGGAAATTTTGAATAAGGCATATATAATTGGAAAGACATAAAAAATTGAAATATCAATATGCCAAGAGCCGCTGCCTTTGGCCTTCTAACAATCGTAATTTGAGTTTTGTTAGGATTTAAATTCATTCCCCATAATTTGCATCATGAACTATATTTAGATAGATCTCTATCAAGGGAGCCAGCAACCAAAGGTCTACATTCAATTGATGTAATTGATATAAAGTGAATATCATCAACTACATTATCAACAACGTTATTATCAAAGCCAACCCCCATATACAAATGTGAAATAAAAAGTGATGAACACTGCACTAACCAGAGGAACACCATATATCAAATTTATATAGTCACTATGGTGCCCATCAAAAATTACTCATTGCATCCCATTCCTTAGAAATTCAATGATGATTCAAAAAAAAAAAAAAAAAAAAAAAAAAAAAAAAAAAAAAAAAAAAAAAAAGAGCCACCACCTCCAATCTGTCAAGTTTGATAATTCGAAGCAGGGTCACCGGCAACACTAAAATCGAGGCCAATAACAGGATTTTCCGTATAATATTGAAAATCATATGAAGGCCATCGATTGCCGAAGATCCTTTGTGAAATCCAATCTGTAATTTATGGAACGCACATATATGACATTTTGGCCAATAACTCTAAAAACGACTATATATGAAAGCTAAGCAAATTAGGCAGTAATCAGGACTACAGCTACGTCAAATACATTTACCCAAAGAAAAGAACCTGCTCTTACTATCTTTCTAAAAATAGCAGACAATATAGGAGCTAAGAAATTAGCTGTGTATATAAAAAACGGAAAATATCACATGGGTCTACAACAGCATAAGCATCGTGATCACTAAAAAAAATTAAGAGTTTCAATTCCATCGTACTGATTAGCTTCAGGAAACTAAAAGAAGGAGGAAGAATGAGTTTCTGATTGTTCTGCTTACGGCCACACACATTAGCTAAAGGGTTGCCCTTTCATTGAGATACTTAGTGGCAGAGGTATCTGGTTGAAGCAAAAGAGAAACGGTTTAGTCTACATCAAAGAGTGCAGATTTAATGGTAACCCACCATTCACGCTCTTGGGTTGTACCAGAAAGAGTTTCTTTTATTGTCAAATTGTATACCATTTCAGTCAAAGTATAAACTCTCTGAGTAATAGGTATTAGC
The DNA here is from genome assembly GCF_036898095.1 of Palaemon carinicauda. NCBI lineage: Eukaryota > Metazoa > Arthropoda > Malacostraca > Decapoda > Palaemonidae > Palaemon > Palaemon carinicauda. Next base: position 59,068,710 of record NC_090748.1, on the reverse strand, counting down.
TGAGTACAGTTATTCCAAGTCAAATGCGAGCTTCCACTTCTCCATGGATGGTAGACCTGTTTCTAAAACAAGCCCGCTTACAATCATAAGTGAACCAGATTTAGTCATTATTTCAACATCTTGACAAACTGTCGAGCTGAGCTAGAAATCTCAAAATCTCTCAACTCATTTAATACCAAATTCATATTTCACTGTAAATGTTTGTGATCTATTGCATTTATTGTTTTAACAGAATGCTAAAAGCCCAAGGGCTCTAACAGGGAAAAATATACAAGAGAGGACAGGAAATAAGGTAATAAACTACACGAAAAGTAATGAACATTTAAGATAAAATAATCTAGGAACAGTAACAACATTTAAATAAATCTTTCATATATAAATTACAAAAACTTAAGAACAACAAGAGGAGAAATAAGATGAATAGTGAGTCTTAGTGTAGCCTCATGCAAGATAAACTATTGCTTTTTACATATAAACTTGTGAGGATAAGTGTCTCAGACCTTGTTTCTTATACTTATTTTCATGGCTATTGATACAACATCAAGTAGGCACACTTTACAATGAACACTCGACCCAAAACAAAAGTTATATTTCTGTGACCAGGGACGGTTGATCCATTTGGTTACTGCTCCCTGAAAATTATATTCATGGGTGTAAACAATTCCTTTACATTCCACCGGTCACGATACCCATTTATCTTTTTATTTTATTTTTTTTTTTTTTTGCATAACAATTCCCGTAATCCTGCTAACGAGCAGACGCAAATCAAACCAAAAAACAACACGAAATTAATCACAACTTTCAGTAATATTCTCATTCCATAGGAATAAATAAGAATAAAAAAAGCAAAGGAGGATTTTTACGATAAAAAATTTATGATCCTCATCATTCTAAAATATAGTGACATATTCGCAATACGAAATTCTGTGAACATCTTGAAATAATGCTTTAAACTGATTAGCCAAAATCCTAACCATTATGTCCTGCGATTGACTCTTCACTTCTGAAGTGAGATCTGGAAGATGCGTGAGGTCTCATTTTTGTGTTTATAGGTTTTTGCTCTCATTGCAGCAAGTCACCGTTTCAATTACACCTTCCATTAGCAGATATTTACTTTGTATTAATTCCGTCTAATATGCCTATCTGTATTTTCCATATAAAGCGGTATCAAGGACTAGTTTCACTTAACAGTTACATAATCCTATAAGTTACCTCCAAATTCACACTCGTCTTTCCTAAATCGTGAGAAATAAAAAAAAACCGCTTTCTATTATACAAATACAAAAGAAGGCTATGTAGTGTTACCTAGAGAGCATGGGACTAAATTATACTGTTGGTTTTTATTACATAATTTAATAACGCTTCATTTCATAACAGCAAATTAAGTTTAAAGTTAAAGCGAGTGAGTAGTTAGACCATCTGTCTCTACAGAGTTCTTAACAGCCCATTTCGTTAAAACAGTTAAAAAAAATGCACTTTGATCCTAAGAACAGTTAAAGTACACTCAAAGATTGAATTATCACTTCAGTTCCTCCAGATCAGTTCATCACAAATTAAGGTCCAGAATAGTATCATACAGGGCAGAGATGTCTAAGAGAACACATATATCACGGCCTATGTTTTAAAGGTTAAAAAGCCACTCATGAATGTCAGAGGCAAAGGAAAGTGACATTGCCCTAGCAAGAACAACAGTTCCCTAGAGACTGATTTTGCATATAATCTGCGCCAAAGACCCCTCTCCACCCAAATTAGGACTAGGGATGGCCAGACAATGGCTGCTGATGACTCAGCACCTAACCCTGAAACCCGCATCCTTAGCTTACAAAGATGGTGACTTGCAGAAACTAAAGGAGTTAACGAGTTTCAGCCGGAATTGGGCCCCTATCTGGCAATCACCAGACAAAGACGTTACCAACATGTCACAACAATCGTAAGTGAAAAAAAAACTTTATTTGCCTTCCGTAGGACGATCATAGCTCAACTTCCAGAGAGATGAGTCATCCTTACCATAAACTAACCTTTATATACCCAACCTCTGGCAGCATTGAAAGATGACAAATTCATAGATAATTTGTATTTTTCCTAACTATACAAACCTTAGCTATTTAATGGGGGTTATTACTTTAGGCGTAGCTGAAATGACGAGCCATTAGAATTTTAACGAGGGTTTACTACCTCACCGCTAGTTAGGGGGGGGGGGGGGGTAGGGGGGTATCTTGCTACCCCCCCCCCCCCCACTCACACACACCTGTGCTTGAGCTCACTTTGCTTAGAGGTAGGACTTCAAGGGGGATAGGTCTGGCGGCCAAGTTTGATTAAATAGCTAAGGTTTGTATAGTTAGGAAAAATACAAATTATCTACGAATTTGTCATTTGTTCCGTAAGTGGCATACAAACCACGCTATTTAATAGAGATGACTCACCCATTAGGAAGGGTGGAAAGTCCTGGCCAGTACTGGCTTTTGGCTTTGTCCGGGGACTCAGTATTTGAGTGTGTCAGCACTCAACAATAAGGAGTCCCTGCACCTCGCTAGAACCTTGCTACGCAAGGGCTGCGGCCTACGTAAGTTGTGTGTGAAGGTAAAAAGTGTGACTCATCCTAGGAAGTTGACCTGTAGTCCTTTAGATGGAAACTTAGGCTAGGACTCTCCCAATACCACCTCGTCAGGGTATGGGGACGTGACAGTATTAACATAATACTAGGAACACAAGGAAACATGGTTTACCTGCAGTGGTTTGAGGTCAGCTGTGCAGAGAACCCAGGATGGTGCTTTCCCCAAGAGAGGGGAAGATGAAAAAAAGAATAAGGGCCAGACAAACCTTTTCATTCATGCAGACTAAGACTGGGTAACAATGCCCCCAACCTTCTGCTACTTGTCCATTAAGGAGCCTGAGGTTTTAAACCAGCTGTTGTGCAGCCACCACAGGGCTGATAGAAAATGTATCAAGCCTCCTGTGGGTCACGTCTTGCAGGTAGTGGGCTGTGAAGGTCGTCTGACGCTTCCACACCCCAGCTTGAAGAACCTGCGTCACTGAGAAATTTTTCTTGAAGGCCAGGGACGTAGCTACGCCCCTGACATCATATGCTCTAGGGCGACGTGACGGAGGAGGGTCTGGATTCAGGGACAGATGAATCACCCTATGAATCCATGTCAAGATGGTGTTCTTGGTGACCCTCCTCTTAGTCCTCCCAGTGCTCACAAACAATGCCTGCATCTGGAGACGGACTGCAGCCATTCTTTTGTGATATAGCCTCAGACTCCTTACTGGGAACAGTAAGATGGTCTGGGTCATCTGTTACAGAACGAAGACTCAAAATCTGGAAGGAGTCGAAGCGAGGGCCTGGCACCCCCGGATTCTGAGTCTTAGCAATAAACTCAGGGACGAATTTGAGCGTTACCTCCCCCCATCCCCTTGAATGGGGGATGTCATATGAGAGACCATGAAGTTCACTGACTCGCTTCGCCGAGGCCAAAGCTAGTAGGAACGTCTTCCAGGTTAGGTGGCGATCTGAAGCCTGGCGTAATGGTTCATAGGGAGGTCTCTTAAGAGACCTGAGAACTCGAACCACGTTCCATGGAGGAGGTCTCACTTCCGACTGAGGGCAGGTAAGCTCATAACTTCGTATGAGTAGGGAAAGTTTCAGCGTGGAAGAAATGTCCATTCCTTTGAGCCTCAAGGCTAGACTTAAGGCTGAACAATAACCTTTCACTGCCAAGACTGAAAGGCGCATTTCTTCCCCCAAATACACGATGAACTCCGCTATTGCTGGAATAGTGGCATCAAGTGGAGAGATCGACACCAACCACAGAAGACTTTCCACTTTATGTTATCTGTCCTTTTCATTATATGCCCTGCCCATGTCCATTTCTCTTTCTTATATGTTGTTAGAATATCCCCTACTTTAGTTTGCTCTCGTATCCGTGTTACCCTTTTTTTATTTTTAGTCTTAATTCTCACATCATTCTTCCCACAGTTCTTTGAGTTGTAGCTAATTTATGTTCTAAGGCTTTAGTAAGGGTCCAAGTTTCCGATGCATTACTTATTACTAATAGGATCCTCTGATTAAATACTTTTCTTTTTCGAGGAAATGGTATTTCAAGTTACATAATCTCTTTTTCTTTACCAAAGCTCTCCATCCCATGCTTATCCTTTTAATTTCGGACTCGTTTCCTGGGGAAACTCTTACTGTCTGTCCGGAAAACGCATATTTATCAAATTGAACATTATCGTAGTTTTACTCATATTAATATTTAGTCTTATATATCTGCTTTCTCTATTCAATTCTTCTATCATCTTTTGCAATTCCTCCCATGATTCACTAAACACAACTATGTCACCTGCAAATCTCAAGTTGCTAAGGTATTCCCCAGTAATTAATATCAATTTCTAAGATAAAGCAAGATTAATTTTGGAGTAGAAATAAATCATGGCCAGAATTAAGCCATATGCAATAAATGAAAAAAAAAAAGAAGTATACAATGAACACACAAGAGTGAATAAATGAACTTGATCCTATTTTCTGGGTCACATTAGTGCTCTTTACATAAAAACTAGTGTATCTTTTTTTTTTTTTACCTGAAGTAACGGCATTAGTGTTTTTAACTTACTACAGGTATGTATATTACCAAAAATCGGATACAGAAGTCTTCATTCCTGATACTTATATAAAGATCAAGGTCACTGGTTGGGAATATGAGCCCAGGACAGGAAGATGCATATCCTAATACAAAAGTCGTTACATACCGTCTTATTTATAGGTTTTGACAGAGGCAAATTCCTAAAAAGATGTCATTTATTTTCTATTGATATTTGCAAAGAAAAATATTGATGTGCACAACATTTCCTGTAAGTATAATCTTACAAGTTTTGTGTTCTTGGCCCTCAACTGCTAAAGTAACTAGATGCTATAAACTGTTAAATTATTACTTTTAGTCCCGAATAAAAGGATAAAAGAAGCTGGCTATAGCGGATTACAGAAATAAGGATAAAAAAAATATAATAATCAAAGAATTACTATTATTATTATTCAGAACAAGGAGATATTCAGAAATACCCTGCAAGTCGTGAAGCATATAGATTGCCATTGACATTCTTACTGACATCAATACGTTTCCCCCAGAAAGAAATGATCACCGAGATATGACAATACTCAAAGATAACCTCATAAAATAACTGATGACTTGAGGAACTGAACCATGAAGACAGAAAACTCCAAAACATTATCACCTCTATTTTGCATGGAATCTTAATTTTCATCACCTCATTCAAACAACATAGTCATAACTTTCTTGGTGTTCCGATTCTTCTTTTAACTAATCTTTAATTCATCACACTCTCTACCCGGATCCATAACTTCACCTACCTAAGGTGTAAGTTGTGTGATAAAAGTGTACAGAAGACAATTCTACCACATAGTCAGCAATAATGAGGAAATAAAATAAAATCTGACATTGAATGTTGACCTTCATTATTAAACACAACTATTCGGGAATATCATATTTGCTTGAAAATAAAAGTCACTTTAAATGTCAACATTCCTACATGAAATCGCTATAGAAATACTGCTACTATGTAACAATAGGAATTGTATACCAAATAATTATAAATAATGAAAGTGTGTAAAGTAGCTCTGACCGATTAAATATGTTTAATATTTTAATCATTGGTAGAAGGAAACCTAAATAATATTTTCTGTATGTTTGTTTATCCATAATTGTAAAACATCCAAACAATCAAACGCCTAAACACACAAACAGCCTAGAATGAAAAAAAATATCCAAGGTGATATAAGAAAAAATAAAGTGAACTTTTCTGTATAGAATGCTCTTAAAAACTCTCGAAATGGAGCCTAACCATCTTCGAAACATTAATTAATTTTGGAGTAAAAAATTCTGTTTCCATTAAAAGTTTTCAACGGCACAGATAACATCTTTCACAATATAAATTTTTTTTCGACGGTAGCTTTTACATGTCTCTTTAACGAACTTCTTCTCCTTTAAGAGCGCGGCTGAGGTACAACAGGCTCGTTGCCAAAACAATAAAAGCATAAGCAGCGGTAGTCTGGTCCCTTTTATAGATTTGGCTCTTTTACTTTCAGCTTTGTGGTTCCATAAAATAACTTAAATGTTGTTTACAGTGGTACAAAAAAGATAATGTTGGAATTTCGTCAGATCCGATAATTTGACTTCAAAGATTGGATTTTACCTGAAACAATTGCGAATCATCATCATCGTCATTATTATTATTATTATTATTATTATTATTATTATTATTATTATTATTATTATTATTATTATTAGCTAAGGTATAACCCTAGTGGGAAAAGCGAAATGTTATAAACCAAAGGGCTCCAGCAGGGAAAAATAGCCCAGTGAAGAAAGGAAATAAGGAAATAAATAAACTACAAGATAGGTAATGAATAATTAGGATAAGGTATTTACAAAAAACAGTTACAACATTAAAATACATCTTTCATATATAGACTATAAAAACTAAAAAAAAAGTCAAGACGAAGAGATATTAGGTACAATAGCACAATGGAGCTACCCTCGAGCAAGAGAACTCTGCTCCAAGAAAGGGGAAGACCATGGTACAGAGGCTATGGCATTGCCCAAGACCAGAGAAAATTTTTTTGTTTTTGGAGTGTCCTTCTCCAAGAAGAGCTGCTTACCATACCTAAAGAATCTCTTCTACCATTACCAAGAGGAAAGTAGCCTCTAAACCATTATTATTATTATTATTACTAGCAAAGCTACAACCCCAGTTGGAAAAGCAAGATGCTATAAGCCCAAGGGCTCCAATAGGGAAAAATAGCCCAGTGAGGAAAGGAAATATGGATATAAATAAATGATGAGAAAAAGTTAACAATAAATCATTCTAAAACAGTAACAAAGTCAAAACAGATATGTCCTATATAAACTATTGACAACGTCAAAAACAAATATGTCATATATAAACTATAAAAAGACTCATATCAGCCTGGTGAACATAAAAACATTTGTTACAACTTTGAACTTTTGAAGTTCTACTGATTCAACTACCCGATTAGGAAGATCATTCCACAACTTGGTAACAGCTGGAATAAAACTTCTAGAATACTGTGTAGTATTGAGCCTCATGATGGAGAAGGCCTGGCTATTAGAATTAACTGCCTGCCTAGTATTAAGAACAGGATAGAATTGTCCAGGGATATATGAATGTAAAGGATGGTCAGAGTTATGAAAAATCTTATGCAACATGCATAATGAACTAATTGAACGACAGTGCCAAAGATTAACATCTAGGTCAGGAATAAGAAAGTTAGTAGACTGTAAGTTTCTGTCCAACAAATTAAGATGAGAATCAGCAACTAAACATCAGACAGGAGAACAATACTCAAGACAAGGTAGAATGAAAGAATTAAAACACTTCTTCAGAATAGATTAATCACCAAAAATCTTAAAAGTCTTTCTCAATAAGCCATTTTTTTTTGTGCAATTGAAGAAGTCACAGACCTAATGTGTTTCCCAAAAGTAATTTGCTGTTGAGAATTACACCTAAAATTTTAAAAGAGTCATACAAAATTAAAGAAAAATAATCAATACTGAGATCCGGTTGTTGAGGAGCCACCGTCCTTAACCTACTTACAATCATATTTTGAGTTTTGTTAGGATTCAACTTCATACACCATAATTTGCACCATGCACTAATTTTAGCTAAATCTCTATTAAGGGATTCACCAACCCCAGATTCAAATTCAGGGACTGGAATTGATGCAAAGAGAGTAGCATCATCTGCATATGCAACAAGCTTGTTTTCTAGGCCAAACAACATGTCATGTGTATATAGTATGAAAAGTAATGGGCCAAGAACACTACCCTGTGGAACACCAGATATCACATTCCTATACTCACTATGGTGCCATTCAACAACAACTCTTTGAGATCTATTTCTTAAAAAATAAATAATAATGCTAAGAAACGACCCACCCACTCCCAACTGTTTGAGTTTGAAAATAAGGGCCTCATGATTAACACGGTCAAAGACAGCACTAAAATCAAGGCCAATCATACAAACTTCCTGACCACAATCAAGGGATTTTTGTATAGCATTGGAGATTGTAAGAAGGGCATCACATTTATAAGGCCTTCATGAAAACCAAATTTCAAACTAGGGAATAGATGATTACTTTCAGCAAACCTATGAAGACGTTTTGCCAGAAGACGCTCAAAAACTTTAGATAATAAGGGAGTTATGGAAATTGGGCGGTAATCAGTGGAACTTGAGTTACCACAAACACATTTACATAGAGGAGTAACATTACCAATCCTCCAACAAGTGCTAAAAGCTCCTCTTCTTTCTAACTTGCGCAAAATAAAAGATAACTTGGGAGCTAATAAATCTGCTGTCTTTATAAAAAACAATGGAAAAATACCATTTGGGTCTACACCTCCATAAGCATCAAGGTCCATCAACAGAGCTTTAATTTCACGAGATCGAAAAGCTAAACTAGTTAGTTTAGCCTTAGGAAAACATGAATGAGGAAGTTCAAGATTTTCATTACTCTGTTTACTGTCAAAAACATCGGCCAAAAGGGTTGCTTTTTCCTTTGGACAGTGAGAGACTGAGCCATCTGGTTTAAGTAAAGAAGGAACTGTTGCATCTACACCAAAGAGTGCAGATTTAAGGGTAGACCACCAATTATGTTCCTGAGTTGTACCAGAAAGGGTTTCTTTCATGGTTAAATTGTACTCCTTTTCAGGTGAGGCATAAACTCTCTGAGCAAAAGCTCGAAGCTGAGTATAGTTATTCCAGGTCAAATCTGATCTGTTACCCTTCCAAAGATGATAGGCATCCTGCTTCTCCAAATAAGCACGTCTACAATCATCATTGAACCACGGTTTGTCCTTCACTCGGTACCTTAGCACACGAGAAGGGATACGCCTATCAATTATGTTGACTATATTCTCATTCAAAGGGACAACAGGATCTACACTACTATATAATTGTGACTAATTCAAGCACAAAAGATCATGCAAAATCCCTTTCCAGTCTGCTTGGGATTTCATATAAATTTTACAAGAGTATGATATATCAGGGACAGGCTGCTCAGTCTTCACTACTAATGAAATCAAGGCATGATCAGATGTCCTGACTAGAGAACCAACCTTACTAGTTATAGCGCCAGGGGAGTCAGTGTATACGAGGTCGAAGCAATTACCAGACCTGTAGGTAGCTTCACTTAAGAATTGCTCACAGCCTGATTAAGAGGCAAAGTCTAAAGCTCTTAAGCCATGGCGATTGGTAGAGGAGATAGAACTTAACCACTCCCTATGGAGAGCATTAAAATCACCAACAAAGACAAAATAAGCCTTTCTATCATCTTCTTGCATCTTAGCCATAATGGTAAGAAGGCAATCGAAGATAGAATCATCCATGTCTGGATTCTGGTAGATCGAACACAAATAAAAGTTGTTATACCTGCCACAAACTTTTATTACCTGAATCTCATGACATCCACATTGATAGCAGGACTTATGAGAAGCAGGGTATTCAGTCCTAATATACACAGCCATTCCCCTGGCCCTAGGGAAGGCATCACGTTTCAACATTATTGGCTTCTTAAAACCAGTTATAAGGTACTCAGATGAGTGCCTCATATCAGAAACCAGAGTTTCTGAGCACAAAAGAATATCATACATTCTGGAGGCAACTGTAAGGTCTTGAATATATGCATGAAGACCACGAATATTGCAATACATTGACGAAATCTAGGACGTACTGGTCCAGGATTACGCTCAATGTCTCCAGAGAGCATAAGAATTAACAGAAATAAAAAATAGACCTCATTTTAAAAACTAGATTAACAAGAATTATAACAAAAACAGTATGTACAGAATTATAAATAAAGTGATTGATGAAACCCATAGACAATAGTAAAAAGTCGAAAAAACTGGTCAACATGGAGGAGCCGATACACCATGCAAGGCTAAATAGCCTCCAGGATAGCCACTTCAACTGAAGGGAGGACAGTAAGGATGGTTTTTAGACGAAAAAGAATCAGAAAAGGAAAAGACAACCTCTTGATAAACCACCAGGCATTCATGGCCCTTCTATTAAGCCTGCCCAACACACCACTTCAAAAAAACAAGAGGAAGAAAAAAAAAATAATAAGGTAAAATAGTGTGCCCGAGTGTACCCTCAAGCAAGAGAACTCTAACCCAAGACAGTGGAAGACCATGGTACAGAGGCTATGGCACTACCCAAGACTAGAGAACAATGGTTTAATTTTGGAGTGTCCTTCTCCTAGAAGAGCTGCTTACCAAAGCTAAAGAGTCTCTTCTACCCTTACCAAGAGGAAAGTACACTGAACAATTACAGTACAGTAATTAACCCCTTGGGTGAAGAAGTGTTTAGTATCTCATTTTTGTCAGGTGTATGAGGAAAGGCGAGAATAAGTAAAGAATAAGCCAGACTAATCTGTGTAAGTGTAGGCAAAGAACAAATAAGCCGTAACCAGAGAGAGGGATCCAATACATTACTGTCTGGCCAGTCAAAGGATCCAATACCTCTCTAGTGGTAGTATCTCAACGGGCGGATGGTGCACGGGCCAACCTACTACCAGCAGTAGATAACTCCTTGGACGAAGAAGAATTGTTTGGTTATCTCGGTGTTGTCAGATATATGAGGGCAGAGGAGAATGTGGAGAGAATAGGACAGACTAATCAGTTTATGTGTTGGCAAAGGAAAAATAAGGCGTAACCAGAGAGTAAGATCCAATGTACAACTCTCTGGCCAGTCAAAGGACCCAATAACTCTCTATTGGTAGTATTTCAACAAGTGGCTGGTGCCTTGGCCAACATACTACCGAGCAAAACACCTTATTCTATGTGGAACGTATCTAACCATAAGCAAACACTTCCACATAACACCAAAGAACAGAAAAAAAGAATCTCCTATGAAAATATCCCTCGAGAAACTTCACTAAAATAGATATTTTGATTATATATGAAAACTATTGTCAAAATATAATAAAACTATAAGGTAATGTTGAATCTTCCAAATATTACCAAATCAGGATTGCTGTAGCAGAGAGAGAGAGAGAGAGAGAGAGAGAGAGAGAGAGAGAGAGAGAGAGAGAGAGAGAGTTCATAAATAATCGCTCCATGACATGTGTAGGATGAATCTATTTGAGCAACTTTAATTGCAAGCACTTTGGATATTTGCATGGTTTATTTACATACTGAAAATTACCAATCCTCTGAGATTACAAACTAAATTAGTTTTGCATATTTTCTTAAAAGTTTTACTCTAGCCCGAAATGCAAGCAATAATTTTTATATAAATATTATTCATACAATAACGGCGATGAAGGAAACAGATAACTGCCATTGTGAAAACTATTAATTATGAATAAATCTTAACATAGCCTTTCTCAACATCTTCAGAAAACATGATGTCTCTATTATGGTAGATTATGACTACTTTGATAACTATTAGCATGTTTAACCAAATATAATATTACATAACTACTTTAAACAAGTACATTTATTCCTCTAGTCTTCCATTCACCTTTGTTTGCATTCCCAACTGGATAACGCATTGAAATTTTCGTCCCATAAGACCTTAAGAATACCTATATATATCAGATATAATTACACTCATATCCATACACACAAACTCTGAGCATTACCACACTTGGAAATGACTGACAATGGATCTTCAGATCGGGAGTAATCGAGAACCGTCAATGACTAATATATCAAAGGTATCATATAATACAAGGGGCCATTTTCAGCTCACATCCGGATTTTTGCATGGAGGTTTTCGTAACATATGACCTATATGGCATACTAATGGGGAACAAATAAAAACAGCAATTTAAAGATGCAAGTATTTTACCCTCTATCATTTTTACTGTCCGGCCGAACGGATATTTATTTTAATGTCTTCCAAGTCCCAATACGCTGTCAAATCCTTCCACAATTTCTCTAATATCGACAATTTAGCAAAAAAAGAATTATTCATATAATTTCTGGCACAGATTAGCATAGAGTCCCTTTGGTATTTATATACCAAGAAAAAAAACTAAGAAAATACGACCCGAACAACAAAATATATCCTGTCACTGAGAGCTATATCATTTCGGAGATATATCGGAAATTTCATCAGAAAACTTGATCTCCAATATTTACGATATAAGAATAGTTGGTTTTCAAAGATTAGGAAAACAAGGAAATGAAAAAATTAATAACTGAATGAATTTGGCGTCCGGATATTCAATAATAAATGATTAATCAATTGGTACCGTTTTATGAATTACAAGTTAGCAAAAAATAGAAACGAACACATGGAGACAGATATCATTATTTATTCTTCCATAGCCAAAGGAAAAGTACCTAACCCTGATACTTCTGATTTAAAGACAAGGGAATTCATCCTGTACATTTCTCCCAGAATAAAATAAATTGTTAGAAGAGTTGAAGATATGTAATATTATCATTTTATGATTTTTTTGAAGAGTTTTTTCTTTAATGGAATAGAAAATGTTACGTCAACAAATAAGATAATTACCATGAAAAAAATCCTATAATTAAACTCATCATTTCAAAACTTAAAATTATATATTTTATTTAGAAAATAAAGCTATTCAACCTCAGGACTACCTAGGAACAATAAAATTCAAAAGTATTATGTATTTGAGAGAGAGAGAGAGAGAGAGAGAGAGAGAGAGAGAGAGAGAGAGAGAGAGAGAGAGAGAGAGACTTTCTATCAAGCATTTCATATAATCAAATTACAAAAATATAATCTTCATGTATTTCGGGCATATTTTGAGTATTTTCATTAATAATGTCTTGAAATGTTATGAGCTCCATAAAAAAATGGCGTAATATTTTTCTAGGAAATAGGACATTAATAAAATAGTTTACTAGTTGAGGATGTTTACCGATAGGATGTTATTTTGGAATTGTTTTTATCGTTAAGGTTTTGGTATTTTCATAATTACCAATATCATAGTCATTACTACTACCATTATCATTAGGATTATTATGAATACACTAGGCAGAATTAGGCTACTACTACAGCATTATACGGAATACTTGTCTTCTTTGTATTGAACAATTTAGTGTTGTACTTTAGTAGTCTTTTATAAAGAGAGAGAGAGAGAGAGAGAGAGAGAGAGAGAGAGAGAGAGAGAGAGAGAGAGAGAGAGAGAGAGAGAGATCATTTTATATTCATAACACAATTTTAGTACCTGTCGGTATATCTTCATGTACAATAAGCAAAGGAGAATTTGACATTAGCGAAGTTTAATTTTTTATTAATTTCTAATTGTCACAGTTTTTACTTTATATCTGCAGAAAGGGACTCAAAGGCAATACCCACGAATAAAGTGAACACACACACCCCAACGACCGCACACACACACACACACACACACACACACACACACACACATATATATATATATATATATATATATATATATATATATATATATATATATGTATATATATATATATATATATATATATATATATATATATATATATATATATATATATATATATATATATATATATATATATATATATATATATATATATGTATATATATATATATATATATATATATATATATGTGTGTGTGTGTGTGTGTGTGTGTGTGTGTGTGATTGTGTAGTTATCAGCCACAATGACATTAAGACTGGGAGCACACTAGCAACTCTGTGGCGCCACAAAGCCACAGCATCGTGTGGCGGGGATGTGGTCTCCCATAGGTGTCCATTGTTTTCAAAGTCACGCCACGCCTGTGGCGGGGATGAGCGACAGAGAGCCACAGTCGCTTTCCTCAGTCGCTAGTTTGTGCGGCAAAACTTGAAAGCAATGGAAACCTATGGGAGACCACATCCCTGCCACACGATGCTGTGGCTTTGTGGCGCCACAGAGTCGCTAGTGTGCTCCATGCCTTAGTAACGAATTCTTAGCCGAAACCATGACAGCAGGGATTCTACCAATCGGGCTATTAAGAGATATAGAAGTTTATTACAAGTGTACTGTACATATTCCTGTTAAATTCAAGAATCTGACTTAGACTTGAAATCATCCCATCTCCACCAAGATAGCTGATTAGTGAATTTGCAATATGCGGTTATTGATGATAAATACATATTACTATCACTCGTGATTTTATTTACACTGATCAAGTTTTAATGTGTACAAAATTTCATGTATTTTGTTAAGTACCAAGTTGATTGGATAGGCAGCTAACCTTTTTACTCTTGACTTAGGGTAACAATGTTTGCCTTGTTACAAGTTAAAAGTAATTTATTTTGACAATTGTAACATATTCACGAAGTCTTATTATCATTTATACAAATAAAACATTTCGATGAAACTTGATTTAAGGTTTTACTCTAACATGATTATGGACGGATTACAGTCCGAAATCTTGCTGTAATGAATTGAAAAATAAAAGAATTAATTTCAAGATGTCAAGCCCTTAGCATCCTGAGAACTTCGAACCAAGAATTCAATTGTACTTATAGGAAACCCGAAAGGACAAAAGCTAAAATAATAAAAATATGCAGTCATCTTTTGTTCAATGAAACCTGTAAGAAAAATAAACTGCTGCCCACTTACAATAACAGTATCAACTTATGCATCAGAAAATTGGAGCCTTACTAATGCCTTACACAATAAGCTAGTTACAACTCAAAAGCAATATAAAGAATAATGATAGGAATAACATTAAGCGACAGAAAAAGAGCAACATGGATAAGAGAGCAAACTAAACTAGAAAATAATCTAACAATATGTAAGAAACATAAATGGACATGGACAAGACATATTATAATTAGAATGACAGACAATAGATAGATATTAAGAATAACAGGATGGGTCCCTAGAGATTCTAAAAGAGAAGACGATGGATTGACAAACTGAGAAAATTTGTGGGCTAGACTGGCATAGTGTACCTCACATCTTTCATACACGCTTGTACACTGTAATGGTTTTGATTTTTGTTTTATTAATCGCTTTTGATGCGCAGATAATAAACAAACCTATGTAAGCATCCTAGCTCATGTATTATTTTGTTTGAATTTTTCTGACGTTTTTGCCCAAATATCTTGGTATATAAAGTTTATGTTGTTTAACAAACTTTAGCTGTATTTGCCTCGCCTCTCAATTACAACCTTATGGCTCACTCTTAAATTGGTGACCATCGAAGTGACCAGCTCCCTCCCACCTTTCCCTCACTGCTGTGTCTTACTGATTCATGATGCCACCCTCAGACCCTGATTCTCCTATCAACATCAATGAAACTACTGCTCTTTGCCAGTATAGAAGCACTCACCTGGTTTCAGTGGGCAGAGGTGATATTCCCCATCAAAGCCATGACTCTCTCAAACACCAAAGCAGACTATATCCTTCGTGCTCTAAGGGTACGACTCATTCCCAAACCTCTACGCGCTGCCATCCACGATGTCAATATTTTTCCCATGAAGGACTGGATGACCAAAATTGACATCTTTACGGACACCCACTTCACCACTTCCAAACCTCCAACAACGCCTCCAATCCGGACAAATAGGACCACTATTCAACATTGAACGAAACTGACATTGAATTCTGTAAGAAACATACGCTCAACACCCACATATGCCACCGAACGCTCAAACCCCAACCATCGACCTCTACAGCCACATACTGATGCCCATCGGCTGAAGTTATGCTACTACCATTCCAGATTCGGGGCTGCTGCAAAGAAATGTATGAATGGTTGTCAGTGGCTGAAAATCTTGTAAGCCATCGATCCCTTGTAATTAATCTTTTCTTTTCACATGATGCAGGAACAGGCGTGTAATTTTGGTAGACATGAGTGCTTTTCATTCTCTTCTACCATGGCCTCTCTCCAGGACATGACATAGTCTGTCTAAGCCTGATGACATCCGCCTGGTAGCTGCCAGAATTTCACATTATGGTTTGGAAATGCTGAATATTATTGGAAGTTTCTCGTTGCTGCCACGTTACATTGCCAGTTCTTGGTGAGGATTTCCTTCTCACATTTCTCCTGGTTGATATTTCTCACCAACAGTTGGTCAATTCAAATTCTTACTCGTCGACACAACCTGCCCATTTGACCTCGCTGTCCAAATCCGCGTACCCACAGATGTCTATACCCACCTCCTCACATCATACACAGAAGTCTTCCGTCCAGAACTTTGCCAAACGGCCGTGGTTCCCTCAAAACACTGTATTTATCATCATATCAAGACGAAGGAGCACCCAATAATCACCTGATTCTGGCTTCTGGTACCGGATAGCTTGGTTACGCTAAACAAACGTTCGCCAAAATTGAAGGACTCAAGCCCATGGCTGTCACCATTACACAATGTCCCGAAGAAGGATTGCTCTCTGTGCCTGTGTGGGGATTACAGGTGCCTGAACATGCAGACTTAACGGGATTACTACCCACTCGCAAACATCCAACTTGCTCAAAGTGAAGCTTTTCTTGACCTCCTGAAGGGATATTGTCAGGTCCCGTGAACCCATAAGACATTCCAAAGACTGCCATCACCACCCCCTTTGGTACAAGCACCTTCAATTACTCCTGTTTTGGCCCGTGTAATGCTGGGGCCACTTTTCAATGCCTCATGGATGGCATCTTAGGGGACTTTTCATTCTGTGTATGTTACAAGGATGACATACTTGTGTTATCTTCCTCCAAAGAGGAACATCTCCGTTACCGACGCCTTGTGCTTGAGCACCCACAACAGAACTCCCATCTAGTCCGGTGCGACGAGTATACTTTTGGCGCCAATAAAGTATCATGCTTAAGTTACTGCACAACTCTTGAATGAGATCCATCCCCTCCTTGAGAAGGTAGCCGCTGTTCAGAGCTTCCCCATGTGTTCGACCATTAGAGCAATACATGAATTCTTGGGCATGATCAGTTATTATCTTCAGTTCCTTCCAGCCATTGCCACTAGTCTTGGCCCCTCTATGCCTCTCTCAAGGGCTAACCAAAAGACCTAAAGTGGGGTCCCTTTCAAGAGCCCTCCTCCTGCAACGCAAAGATTGGCCTATCAACCGCTGCTGTTCTCACTTTTCCCGTGTAGCATGTTCCTATCCTTCTCTCCACCGATGGCAGCAACGTCTCTCTTGGTGCAGTATTCGAGCAGGTGGTCAATTACTCACCCTGCCCTTTAACCTTCTTCAATAGAAAACTGTTCAAGGTGGAATCTGGTTATTCTACCTTTGATGGCAAATTGCTGGTGGTGTATTTGGCTGTTTGTCACTTTCATGTCCTTCGACAATCGCACGGACCACATGCCTCTGACGCATGCCTTCACTCAACAGTCTGACGCCTGGTCTGCCCATCAACACTGACATCTCTTTGCCGTGGCTGAATACAATTGCACCCTTCAACAAGTCCTTGGAAAAATTATTCTCGCTGCCGATGACCTGTCAAGAAATACACTGGCTGCCATTCCCCTTTGATTAGATTACAATACCTTAGCAGAAGCCCAATGAAATGATCAAGATTACTAACCATGTAGAAATTCCTGCACATCCCTCCGTTAGGAAGAATTCCCGGTTGACAACTCCAGAGCCCACCTCCTCTCTGATCTCAGTACTGGTAGACCACAATTATGGACACCTGCTCCCATGTACTAACAGGTGCTTGATTTCATTCATCGTCTTTTACATCAACACTGATTTACTGCGCAGTTACTGAAGATGAAGTTCATTTGTCACATAATTACTAACGTTGCTGAGGATTGGGTCCACAACTGTACTTCATACCAAATTTCAAAAGTACATTGACACACGAATTCAGAAGTGTGAACCTTTTTTCAACCTCTGTTGTTTTGCCTACATTTATATTGAAGTTATAAGTCGCCTACCTACATCACTAGGATATTGTTACATTTTTACTATCACTGACTGTTTCACTCCTTGGCCTGAAGCCATTCCCATGGAAACTGTAATATCCGCCTCATGTATATCAGCCTTACTCTGACGTTGGATAACAATATTCGGTATCCCTAACCATATTACTTCTGACAGAAGTACCACTTTCTCCTCTCAATAATGGACAACCTTAACGAAACTCCTGGGCATCACCCTACATCAGATAGCCACCTATAACCGTGCTGCCAACAAAATAGTTGAACATGTTCATCCCACCATCGAGGATGCCTTGATATCCCACTGCAATGACTTCAAAAGGTTTTTTTCAGCTTCCCTAGGTCCTCCTGCGACTAAGAA
This sequence comes from Palaemon carinicauda, assembly GCF_036898095.1. Classification (NCBI taxonomy): domain Eukaryota; kingdom Metazoa; phylum Arthropoda; class Malacostraca; order Decapoda; family Palaemonidae; genus Palaemon; species Palaemon carinicauda. Next base: position 59,050,453 of record NC_090748.1, on the reverse strand, counting down.
CCACTCAAAAAGATGCCCTGGATATCTTGGCAGCTGAAATGGTGTATGGCTTTCCATTGGTCGTTGCTGATGATCTTTTTCTTTCTACAACCTCCTCCGACAATCTCCAGAGCTTACGTCATATTATGGGAAAACTTAATTCATGCTGCCAGTCTTTCAAACCCCAGCAAAGCAACTCATACTGACAGATCTGTAATCAGTAAAGCACATATTCCTGCGCTACAGCATCAGCAAGCCACCGTTAATGCCCCTTTACACGGGCCATTTCCTTGTGATCCGTTGTACGAATTCTTTCTTAATTAGTATTCATGGCAAAGAAGACTGGGTCTACAATGATCACCAAAAACCTGCATATCTCCCACCAGATGAACCGCTTACAGTGAACCACTCTAGAGCAGGGCACCCTATTTCACTTGTATGTAAGTTTTAGGGGGAGCCATGTACGACACGTTTTTCATACACGCTTGTACACTGTAATGATTTTGCTTTTTTGTCCTATTATTCACACTTCCTTGCAATGATAATAAACCAACCTCTGTAATTGTCCGAAATCTTACAAGGTTTTCAAACAAAAACCTAGAAATAAGAACTTCCATGAGAAGTACTGAATTAATTAACATTTGAATTAAGTGTCCTACTAACAAAAAATTATATCATCATGAATATAATTTTCAGTTTAAACTGAAATGCATGTCTGTAATCCTTAGCCCTGTATTTCCGCTTCTGTTGTCAAAATTAGTAATTTTTTAACCATTCTCTTTCAAACATGTTGCACTTTGATATCAATATTCATATTGCTAATTGCCAGATTAACTGAACCCCCGTGCTCATATAAGATTGCTTCCTGGAACGACACCTGAAGCTTAAAATCCCAAAGCGAATTAACCAAGCTAGCTGTCTCATAAAAGAATTACAGTTTCTTAAGCCCCTCCGAAATTCAGACCCCCGAGAAAAACATGTGTGGCTAAGTTTCACCTCTAGCATATACTATTAAATCTACTTGGAAAAACACATTGCTTCATCACTCACATTCTCAAGAATCCCAGCTAATGCTTCAATTAAATCTCCACCTTTTTCCTTCGACCACCAGTGATTAGCCCCTTGTGTACAAGGCCACCTGGTGGTATTTTAAACTAAATCTCTACACTTTTTAGGGTCAAATCCTTTGGCACAATATATCTCCTGTAAACCTTTACCTGACCCTTGGCCATACCAGATTACGAACCCATCCAGTCTTCTCAAGTAGGGGATTAAATTTTTCTGCTTGAACGTTTTTTCCTTTATGGCTGGATTATCATTCCTTCGACAGCTGCATTACCCCCAATCACATGTTTCATGATTCGCACCAGCGATTTTTGGCAAACCCTTAAAACCTTTATACCATCACATTCGTAATTCTCACAGCCCCAATCGCTTCCTCTGTAATCTGCTGCTTAAATCTATCAACCCTATAATCACATCTGTGATTTCGTAACCACTGTCACATATTAGCGTACCAATGATTTACTGCTCAAACCTTAAAACCTCAAACGTTGTGCTATCACATTCATCATGATTCATGCCTGGTGTACGGCCACCTAATCCACTGAACTGGGCTCAGTCAGCTCAAAGCACTGACCCACCAATAGTCACGACGGCACGGCGGCCGATTGGCACTCTCCTCTCTAAACAGTTACCAAACTGCATTGACCACCCAACATCCACCTATCATGCTGAATTCAGCTCAGTCAGCTCAAAGCGCTGACCCACCAACAGTCATGCCACCATGGCCGTGGACTAGCTCTCTACTCTCTAATGAGCTGCCAAACTGCTACGGCCATGCATGCCAAAACAGCTAGCTAACTCGCTGAACTCAGTTCAAACAGTTCAAAGTGCTGACCCACCAACAGTCATGCCGCCACGGCTGCCAACTAGCTCTCTTATCTCTAAACAGCTGCCAAACTGAGTTGACCACCCAACAGCCACGCCGCCTGAACAGCCACATAATCTACTGAACTTAACTCAGTTGGCTCACAGCTCTTACCAGCCTCATCGGCCGACAAACAATCTACTCTCCAGCCAGCCGCAATGCTATGTTGACCACCCAGCGGCCACACTGCCTGAACCACCAACCAGCTCTCTATTCTCCAGCCAGCTACCTTGCCCTGCTGACCGCCTGGTGGCCAGTCCGCCTGAGCCATAACCTAGCCCCAAAGAACCCAACTAATTGCTCCTCTATGCTGATCCTCTGCCAGTCAGGCCTCCACGGACGCCAGCCAGCCCTCTGCCCCACCTACCCAATACATATCTTTTCAACCTCAAATCCTCCAGAAAGAGGCACACTCCTCCGAGGAAGAAGGCTAGAAAACCTCTACACCTTACCCTACCCTTTCTCTTAATTGCCTCTTCCTGTTTGCAATATGTCCAAAATATTACAAGGATATCGAACAAAAACCTAGAAATAAGAACTCACATGATATGTGTAATACCAATTGCCATTAG
>NC_090748.1:59007972-59040472 GCF_036898095.1 Palaemon carinicauda | reverse complement strand
CTCATAACTCAAAAACAATTTGACCGAATCTCATGAAATTTGGTGGGACTCTTGACCGTGATGCTAGGGCAAATTGATCAGATTTGGAAGTGATTGGGTCAATGGTTAAGACCAAGGTCATGAAAAGGGGAAAAACGAATCGCAAAACTCATTATTATTTGACCTTATATCATGATATTTGGTGAGATGATTAGGCATAATCTAAAGATATTTTAATTAGATTTTAGAAGTAATTAGGTCAAAAGGTAAAGGTCGCGATAAGGTGAAAAAAAAAACAGAAAATATTTTTGGTTTAGCGTGGTAAATTTTTATCCGATTTGCTTGAAACTATTGCAAAAATGTACATAATTTAATTGCCTATCTTGTTATTTAAAACTGATATAGTGATGTCCTAACAGTTGTTTGTGTATTTATTTATTTGTATATCTATCTGCGTTTTTGTAATTCGCATAACTCAAAAACCATTTGACCGATTCTCATGAATTTGGTGGGATGATTGGCCATGATCCAAGGACAATTTGATTAGATTTTGGGAGTGATTGGAACAAAAGCCAAGGACAAGGTCACAAATAGGTCACGAATGTCTTTAAGCCTTATCTTAGCCAATTTTTTATCTGATTTGGATGAAACCGATGCCAAAATATGCACAATTCAATGCCTATATTTTGATATCCAGCATGTTATAGCAATGACATTACCGTTGCCTGTGTATTTATTTGTTTGTACGTATGTTTGTTTGATTATGATATGCATAACTCAAACCCTATTTGAACTAATCTCATGAAATTTAGTGGAATGCTTGGCTTAGATCAAAGGACATTTTTCACTAGATTTTGGAAGTGATTAGGTCTAAGTCAAGGCCAACGTCACAAAAAGGTAAAAAAAGTATTTTTGGTATATCGTCGTCAATTTTTATCCAATTTGCATTAAACTAGCACCAAGAAGTGCATAATCAAATTGCCTATCTTGAAATATACAAAATGATATGGGCAAAGGTATGCGCTCTAGAGAGTGCCCATTCTAGTTTGAAATTTGTTGAAAGAAGTTTGTGAAGAATTACACACAAATGGTCTTTTTGAAGGAAAGAGTTTTGAATTTATATGGAGGATCAAATGAATAGCTATTTGCCCAGAATTTAAAGAAACAGTCAAACCACCCGCAAAGGCCTCCAAGATGTTTTTCCGCATAAAAATTCAAAACGATCTCTATCAGTTGCTTAGCAACTCAAGAATTGAAGAAGCACTACCACAATGAAAAGACCGATTCTGATTTTGTATTGCCATTGCAAATCTTTATACCCGGGCTGAATCCTGATATAGAACACCAAGAGGATTTAATTACGAGCCATGCACAGACACAAACCCCATTGATAAAGACCAAGGCATTGTTTCTTCATCTGAACCATCATCCCCCTCTCCAAACACTACTATCAGAGGTAAAAGTATATCAGTGTAACTATATTATTATTATTATTATTATTATTATTATTATTATTATCATTGTAAATTGCTATGATACAACACTAGTCGGAAAAGCAGGATGCTATAAGCCCGGGGGCTCCAACAGGAAAAATAGCCCAATGAGGAAAGGAAACAAGGAAAAATAAAATATTTTAAGAACAGTAACAACAACAAAATAAATGTCTCCTATATGAACTATACAACTTTAACAAAACAAGAGGAAGAGAACTAAGATAGAATAGTTTGCCCGAGTGTACCCTCGAGCAAGAGAACTCTAACCCAAGACAGTGGAATACCATGGTACAGAGAATAGGACACTGTCCAAGACTAGAGAACAATGGTTTTATTTTAAAGTTTCCTTCTCCTAGAAGAGCTGCTTACCATAGCTAAAGAGTCTCTTCTACCCTTACCAAGAGGGAAGTGACCACTGAACAATTACAGTGCAGTAACCCTTGGGGTAAAGAAGAATTGTTTGAGAATCTCAGAGTTGCCAGGTATATGAGGACAGAGGACAATATGTAAAGAAAATGCCAATAACAGGCCAGACTATTCGATGTGTGTGTGTGTGTGTGCGTGTGTCCAGGCAAAGGGTAAATGAACCGTGAGCAGAGAGAAGGATCCAATGTAGTTCTGTCTGTCCAGTCAATGGATTCCATAATTCTCTAGCGGTAGTATATCATATTCAACTATGAATATCCAAACGATTGTTATAGTCAACTTTGAGGGGAAAATCAAGGAATGAACACCCTTCTCATAATTTGACTACATAGCAGTGAACGATTGGGAATAATTATCGATCACAATCTAAATCTTACATGCAGTGTGTCTGGAATGCCTATAAGCAATTGGATTCAAGCCCTCGCTTTTGAACTGATCAATAATGTACATGGGTATGAGGTTCATACATTATTGGGAAGGCTTTTTTAAAATTATACTATCGTAAGTATCATTTGGGATTTATTCGAGTTATATCTATTTAGAATTGAACTATATTACAATATTAAAGTGAATCCGACACTCCTTTTGATGCTGCTTTGAAAATAAACCCTGTTACCCAATGTTGCTACCTCTTCAGAAACCAACAAACACGTCACTCTACAATCCCTTAGTTTAAAAAAAAAAATGTATATATATTTTCCATTACTTTAGTCCAGCTAGAACAAAGCTGCTAGAATTACAACTCCATTCAGGACACACAAAAAAACCTCCAAGATCAATGGTTTCGATGATAGTTTGGCTCTGATATAGGGAGCATTACAGAAACAATATTTGGTGGCTTGAGCACTGGTGAAGCCCTTGAAGCCATTCACTATGTATATCAGCTCAAGGGCCTATTTGAAGACCTAGTTGTATAATATCTACATCGGAAAGCTCAGAAAAAACGGTCTAACCTACTTATTACACTTCGGAACAACATTGATCATGGATGCAACATCTTGACCTTTTCCATTGAGTAGCAGCCTGTTCCATATCCATCCTTTCTTAAAAGTTCCAGAGATAAACATAACCCAATCCTCAGTTAAAAAACACTCCCATCACCGTCAAGTATTAAGATAATGCAAATGTTAATATAAGATAACTGTGAAGCATTGGATCAGTCAGTTACATCATTCATTGGTTCCAAGAGACCTGACGTAAGTCAATTTTCAGCATAGGTCAGATTTTCATCCTATAATGTAACTTATACAATCTCTAGGCACATAGTGAACACTAAAGAGAACTTACAAACTTACAACATGCTATCATTTCCTTATAACCAAATACCTACTGTACAGTACAACACTTCATTATTATTGCACAACATAATGTCGGGGAAAATGGCTTAACTTGGATTTTAATTTTGTATTTAATATCTAAGTATGAGTAATATAAAGTCTGAATTGATGTATGCTGAACCAACATAGACAGGAGCATTACTGTATTCTGATTAGGCACTGCCACCCGTACCTGAGGACCTCGTACCTCACCACAAAAATCTATGCTCTGAAATCCCCCATGGGAAAGATAATTACATTGCAATTCAGGATATACATTATCTGTAAACTCTCATGTATCCTAGACAAATATGATACCTAATGATAGCATTTTCCTGAAACATCACCAACTAAGCACCCCTTGCCTACAAGTTCACTAGACTAGATTCCCTGGAAGACAACAGCAAATTAAAGTTAAAAGCTAAAGTGTATCTCCATATTGAAAAAAAAAAAAAAATAAACACACTAAGATCCCACTGACTCAGTATAAGGATAGACCACTAAGGAATTTAGTAGATAAGGTTGTAGAAATAGATATGCTACTGAATATTGTGATCTTAATAGGAACAAGCTACTTTAATGTGTTAATAGGATCACAAGAACCTTAAGAATAAATTATTCTCCTCTAGTTAAATGCACAACCAGTCATCTGCAGGCCCAATTCAATGCAGTCCCATGTGAATGCCACTAAAGCCAACTGGGAAAAAGTACTTTTAATGACACTCACTGTTATGCATCAATGACAATCTGCATGAACCTCGGAAAGCCAGCCGATATTTCATGTCTCTGGAACTTGGATGTAGTAATGTATGACTATGTTGTCATGTTTCAGAGAATAAGGAAAAGCAACCAACCAGGTATACAGACTCCATAGAGGAATTGCAGTTTCATTATGCAGTAAGACAATATTTTCATAAAGTAGGTTGAGCTCAACTTCATTGAAAATGTGTATAGTAAAGGTGATAGACACCCTCCATCACAACTTCCCTGCCCTCTGGTCTTTGATGAACCCCTTACTATACCAAAGAGGATTCTGTCCAAAGCAAGTAGCTGGGAAAGCTACTTGAAGAGTTATTTAAACAAAGAACCTAATCTCACAGGTTAGTTGTCTGCCATATTTTCACTGGTTAGTGTATTGGGATGTCAGAAATGAACAAAACAATTCATAGATAAGCATTAGCAAAGCCAATCCTTGTTTTACAAGATTTTGGTTGGTCATTTTGGAATATTCTAAAGGGAATAAAGGATTAAAACTATAATGTCTGTCATCCTTGTAGGACTCACTTCTTCCCCATTCTTGCTGAACATAACTACCTACCACTTCCTAGGACATCACAATGATCCATGTATTGGTTACTTAAAGACAACATTTATATTGATAATTTCTTAAGAACATAGAAAAATTATCCTAAGGATCTTGAAAAGGAAGTTCCAATGATTGAAGTAATCCTGTGAGGAGCCAAGAAGTCAATAGGTAGTGGAAGAATACCTGAGAGTTCTCCTACATCTGGCGAATGAATGACTAAATATCATCATGGTGCAAACAGAAGTGATACTAAATTGCTAAGACTTGGGAGTTAAACACATACTAGGAATCTCAAAGAAGGTGATAAGATAAAAGTATGCTCTGTGATCCTCAACCCTCACAGATTTCTATACATGATACCATCCTATGCAATTTGGTGATTTAGGATTTTTTAAAATTAAGTTAAGCTATATTCCAAATCAATGCAGACTAGAGATATGGAAAACATTATTTTTTCATGTAATAGGTCCAACACTGACACAGAACTCAAAATCTTTGCAGGCACATCACGTACCTGAATGATCTCCTACAAAGGTAGCCAACAATGACAAAAGGTCAGCAATGGAGAAATTACCAAGTTTCCTTGGCCTTTGTGTCTGTTTTCTAAGAGAAAAATCCAGTTAGTAGTTGGTCAAAGATTGCATCACCATTACTATAATTGGCAGCAACTAAGCTTCAATGGAAATAATTTTCCTTTCAGGAAGTATTCTCCCGCTTGATTTCCCCATGCTGTGCTTTTATTGTGTGATGTTATATTGTATTCAGATAATGGCAAAACACTTGGCCCAGAGGTTTACACGGCATGACCAAAGTAGTTGCTTAAGAGGAAACCAACAAGAATGCAGGATATATAAAAACTCCTTATCTGGCGATGTTTTACTTAATTCCACGTGGGTATATAAGCAGAGAAGAATGACATAGAAACGAAATAGGAAGGAAAATATTATAGTCTGGGAGCTGAGTGGATTTTGATTATCATGGAGGGTACGAAAAGCTTGAGGTTGTTGGGGTATAGTTCTATCCACCCTTTAGATAGAACAGCCCTTCTTACATTCCAGAAGTGATGGGTGTGATTGGGGGTGCCGCTAAAAAACGCTCCAAAATTGGATTTAATTAACAGGAAAGGTATGTCTCATTTCTGTGCCAATTGATTATGGACACCACACAAAATCTAAATCTGCAAGGTAAAAATGAGATTTCTGGTGGAAAGATAACCTAAGAACAACGTTAAGTAGCACTAATTAAGGGTTTAATTAATATGAAGGTATACATACGAAACCACTGGGGATTTGTAGATGTCGGTCATCTGAATATAAATCAACTCAAAAATGGAAGTTGAGGTGGAAAGGATAACTAAGAATATGTCAAAGGCCATACCACACCCAATGATCTCTAATTAACACCTTAATCAATGTGAAAGGTATAAGTTTCATTTCTATGCCAATTGATTATGAACACCAAACTTCATCCAAATCTGTAAAGGAATAATGGAATTTCTGTTGAAAAGATAACTTACAACAATGTTAATTAGCAATAAAGAAGGTTTTGAGTAACATGAAAGAGACAAGTAGGGAACCAAATCAGGAATGTTAAGGGTGGTAGCCTGGTTGAAAATCACTCTAGTAAGAATGATAGTGGTGGTGGTAAGGAGATGTAAGTATAGGTCAAAGATCACTAATTAATCGCAGGACTGATTCAGTGTAAAGGAATAATGGAATTTCTGTTGAAAAGATAACTTACAACAATGTTAACTAGCAATAATGAAGGTTTTGATTAACATGAAAGAGACAAGTAGGGACCAAATCAGAAATGTAAAAGATGGTAGCCTGGTTGAAAATCACTCTAGTAAGAATGATTGTGGTGGTGGAAAGATGTACTGTAAGTACAGTTCAAAGATCACTAATTAATCACAGGACTGATTCAGTGTAGGCCTATAGGCTGGCTAAATAGAGTTGCCTGATGTATATTGTCAGTAATAAATACAATACCAATCCTAACACTATGGAAAATAAAATAGGCAGCTCTACACTTTAGCCATAACAAATTACAATATATCGTGTGACCATGAATTAATAAACAGTTGTCCTCATGACAGACCATGAGCCAGAAAGAAGGATTTCCCATGGATGATGTGGCATGCATTTGGCATATCCCACATACCGATGTGGGTTAGATTTAATTTATTGACTGGACCTGACAATTCAACTGAACAAGTTATTTTGTACAAGAATAACCTGACACAACCAATCACAAACCTGGATGTCAAAAGGGAAACCCTCATAATAGCACAAAAATTGGTCTAAGTTTAGCCAAGCATATGGGGTTGTGATATACGATCTAAAGGTGGCTAAGCCGGTCATGCAGATCCAGGTAATAATCTCCAAGGTATTATAATCTATTCTTAATGTTGGGTCACTTTCCTGTTGCAGTGGTCTTTTTAGAAGCAATAGAAAATTTCATCAACAAATCCGGAGATCCTAGAATACTCACTGACTCTGACGTGTTGGCACCTGGCTCATTGGATGTTTTGATAATAGACAAACATTTCAACAGGTGCAAACAAATTATTCCCATCTTTGCCCTACCATTCGAGATTCTCCATTTCCAGACATTTCTAGAGACGCTTGAAGAGAAGAAATAACTTGTAGCTTTGTACTGTTCATTCGAAAGAGCTCAAGAAAATGAAAGAACTCTAAATGTGGAGACATGTTAGGCTATAGATTCTGCAAAGATATTTGCCTCATGCGTTGCAAAGTATGAGGAGTAGGAAACGTTCAGTTGCAAATTTAGACAGGTAGGAAGATGAGATTGACAATGTTATGAATTCAGGGAGTGGCTATGGTGTATGAATTGCACATATAATTATTAATGAAATTTCTAGGGGACAAAGAAGAAGAACCATAAACCACATGAAACATGGGCTTGGACACGTAGGGCAACAACACAGTTCTGGATTACTTATTTTTACTATATCCATGACTTCTACATGCACTCACTCCAGATATCTAACTATTCTCCACAACAAAGCATATCAATTACTCACGTTGGTTGTCCAAATTACATTTAGATTTGGTAAACAGTTAAAATACACACACTGGCCCTCAGAGCCTTCTACAGAATGATGCCTCCACTATCAAGAGAACGGGCAAGTCCTTTTCCAGATAGATAGATAGATACATAGATAGATTTTTTATATTGACCACAAATTCTACATTAGAAAATTACAATAAATATAATTACATATTAACATTAATATATTATACAATCAGGATATTTACATTATTTTATATACTATGCAGTCCATGAAATTAAATGATTTATAATAGTTCCTTAGCATATATCACAATTAAGATCATATTTCCTATAAATCACTTCAACATGAAATTGAAAATTAATAATAAACCAAAGAAAATATATCTATGGGTAACAGTTCAAGATTGAGTGGGCAATTTTCACAGCGGTGTGTACATCTTTGGCAAGGATCTTATGAAATGAATTTATATTATAATTCCTTCGTATGCTATGTGTAATAGGACATGACTCCACTACATGCAGCTTCGTTTGTACCTCGCCACAAGGGCATAGTCTCTCCTCTACTGGGAAGCGACCTCGACCTCTTCTGTTCCACCTACCTGTTTTAATAGCAAGGTTATGAGTGCTTAACCGCAATCTAGTTTAAGAAGTTCTATATATATCATTAACATTAATCTTTTTTGTATATACTTTGTGTACAGTAAATTGGGGATTCAATAATCTATATGTCTCTCTACGAGATGAATTAGATTTTATTACAGCCTGTTTCAAGTTTTGAAAATCTTTTTTGATCTCATCTTTATCTATCGAAATCAAGTTTGAAATATATCTACCAGTAGGTGTATTGTATTCTAAAGTAAAATTTACTGCATGTACCCATGGATTGTCTACCATCCCGTTCCTATCTCTCCACATATTTTTGAAAAACTTCCTTTGTTTATCTCTTACCACAGCTTTTAGTGTTGGCATCGTTGTTTTCATTTACAAAAGATATGAATTTTAAAATGTAGCAAATTTTTGCTTGCGCATGAGCAGCAATGGCAGACAATACCAACCCATCACTTGTGAAAACACTTCCCAAATAAATATATTGATTGCACCATGACACCGTCAAATCATCCACTTTTATTGGTTCACGTTCAATCATCCCTAAATTAATAGCAAAAAATTTGCTTCTATTCATATTTACTTTCATAACATTCTTTTGACAAAACTGATCAAGAAGTCCTAATCTATTTATCATTCCATTCCTAGTCGTAGATAATATGACAGTGTCATCCATCAATACGAGAACATGTAGCCACACCAGGAACCCATCAAGACCACAATTATCTTTAATCAACTTAATCAGATCATTAAATATAATACAAAGAGGATACATGAAGTAGGGGATCCCTGATGCACTCCCACCGTAGCTGTAATAACAGCAGTTCATATAATGCTATGTGTGGCATGATACAACCGTTTAAGCATGCAGAATAATGTATTTCTTGGCACACGGTCATAAGCTTGGGAAAAGTCTACAAAGGTAACACATAGAGGTAATTTTTTCCTTTTAGCCAAATCAAGTGATAATCCGTTACTACATGTTCATTACATCCTCTTTTAGGTTGTCCACCAGCCTGTTTTCTATAGTGAGAAAACCATTGCATTAAACGGTTATATAAGACCATGTCATATAACTTTGAAATCACGTTAATTACATTAATTCCACGATAATTAACAGGAAGCATACGATCACCTCGTTTGAATATTGTAACTAGCCTTGCCAATTGCCAAGAAAAGGGATAACGAGCTGAAGAGAAAATGACATCAAAGAACGAAGTCAACATCATTACCCACTGAACTCATAATACCTTGAAAAGCCCTGGACCAAATCCATCGGGTCCTCCGGATTTGTCAGACTTTAGTTTGTGTATTTGAGTTTTTACTTCGTTCTCTAGGATCTCACTATCTAAAACAGTGATTGTAACGTTATAATCACTCAGATCCATTCGGTTTTCTGTTGGTCTCGTAGGCTTAAGAAGTTCTTCATAATATTCCCTGAATTGTTCATCATTAGGTCGAATACAGCTATCGTTCGTTTCCTGATATTGACCTTTCCAATCTATGGCTTGCCAAACCCGAGCATCATCATTATCATTCAACAACCTATCCAATCTTTCTAATGATTGATTGATAACATTATTTGATGGACTAGTATACCTGACACGACTGATTTGACTACACTCATACAAAATATTTGACAGTGAATTAACATATTCATCAATATTATCATGGTTAAGAATAGGGAAATCTCGCCTCAGAAGATGATTACGAAAACTCTCTACATTTATTTGATAAAATTTTATAAGTCTCTTAATAAAGGTATTATTATATACATTAGTATACATAGTGGCATGATCTCCTAGATATTTAGGACGTGAAAACAAAGCATACATATCATTTATAGAGGGGTGTAAATTCAAAGAAATTGGGGCATGATCTGAAAGTAAAAAAAATATCTTGACATATTTTGAAATTACTTAAATGTTTAATCAAACTTGGTGACAATATACATATGTCCAATTCTGATTTCCACTCATATCCACTTCCATAAGTCAGTTTGCTCCTAAAATGCTGATATTCACTCTTGAGGTTGTTTACTATTATCAACTTTAACCCAACACGTACTGCAGAAATGGCATATGCACTATCATTAGGAGCTACAACTGGATCATTTATAACTGGATACGTACAACCATGCACACCTAGATCATCAGTACAAGAAATCAAATTACGAATGGAAGCACCAAAACGTGTGTTCATGTCACCAAGTATCACGAATTTCGTACTAAAGCCTGCAGTCTTGACATTTTCATGTATAGTGCTAATAAGTGCTGGGCTAAAATACTATGAATCTGATGGAGGAATATATATGAATCCAAACATAATGTCTGGTGAACAGGACAGGCATACCCACACCTGACCTTCAATACTTGTGTCGACACTAATCACCCCAATTTGCAATGAGCGTCTTATCAGTAGAGCTGTGCCGCCTCTATGTGTACTGCCACTAACGGCACTCTTGTAAGATACATATCCAGGCAATAAGATGGGCAGATCAGTTTTTATTTCGTTTAGACCTTTCACATCAAACTATTACAAAAAGGTATGTACTGAGCTCTTCTCTAACTTAGTTCTTGCTCCGTTGACATTCCATGAAGCTATCTTAAGTTTAGGTATTTGCAGTCTTATTAGAAAGGATATGCATTCCACTGGTCAATAATTACGTCATCACGGTATATCTTCCTTTCTTTTGAATCTAATCTAATGATGCATCATACGTTTTCAGGTCTATTTCTCTCTGCCATTTCAACCTCCTTCAATCGCCTCTATTCATTACTCACAGCTGGATGAATATCCTTCTTTATAAAAATCCAGCTTCTTTCAATTTCTTAGCTTTACTTAATATGCGATCACGAACACCCTTCGCATCAAGTTCAACAAGGATTGGCTATTTTCTGCCGCTATTTATTTCTCGTTTACCAAGTTTCTGACATGCTCGAATTGTGACATCTTCACCAATGACATTCCACACCTTTCTAACCTTTTCTTCATCGGTTAATGCACCTGGCAAATCCTCCCCCTCATCCGGGACCCCAAGAAGTACAAGCTTTGTTTCTCGCTGTTTTCGGTCAAGTTTTTCTAAAAATAGTTGTTGCTGTTTCATTATTTTGGCTTGCTGTTCTATTTGGGCCTACAGAGATTCGATTTTATGATTTATTGCACTATTTGATGACGTCATCTCCTGTCTCAACTGTGCTAGTTCCGACGATATCTCGGCTAATTCATCCCACAGTTGTGGCCCTTCGTCATCTCTAGAAGACAGAATACTTTCAATTAATATATCCATGTTCAACTTACTCAGCTGAGCCCGCTGCATTCCCCTTAATTTGGCGATAGTCTTGGTCATAATGAGATGTCTGGATCATCGGCTGCTATAGAGCTCAACAGGGGTTTTCATCTGCTGAAATCCCTACCGCGCATGCACGAACCAGAGTGACATTTATGAGGGAGTTTCTGTCATCAACAAAAAAGGAAATACAGAACTCAGAAAAAATAAGCTAGTGAACACTTCTTCACTTAGGGATTTTTACATTTATCACATCTCCGCACTTTCATACACTACAGTGCAATCCATTGATGGATGATAACAAAGTTGATCTTGCTGCCATCACAGCTACTGTCCAGGAGTTGGTCATAATGTTGAGCCATGAAATACAAATGCGGAATCAAGGGGGATACATCCAACTTACAGAAGGACATTGACCTAATAAAGGGATGCAGTAATTATTTTATGAAGTCATTTGAAGTATCCCCAAAACTGTTTAATATCAGAACAGGAAAAGTGACCAGTGGACCTATTAAGGAATGCTTTCTTGGATTGGGATGAAAGGGAAAAGGAGCAATGAAGAGTTCATCAAGTCATGCTTCAAAGATAGTCGAATGATCAGGTCGCAAAACAGCCGGTATTCCATAGAAACAGTAGATAAACGCAGTCAAGAGATAACAACTCCTCACACCACCACAGGAAAAGTATATGAAGCGGGGTGGGGAAGTTAGAATATATCCAGTGGATCTAACATTTGTGCAAACAGTGAACTCAGACGCATAGGTTTGACATCTTCCACCAGCAACTACAGTGCAATCCATTGATGAATGATAACAAAGTTGATCTTGCTGCCATCACAGCTACTGTCCAGGAGTTGGTCATAATGTTGAGCCATGAAATACAAATGCGGAATTACACATATCACGAAACAAGGTAGGTATTTTAGATATCTTCTGGCATTGTAACAGCAATGGTAATTGATGATGAATCAAGGGGGATACATCCAACTTACAGAAGAACATTGACCTAATAAGGGGATGCATAATTATTTTATGAAATCATTTGAAATAACCCCAAAACTGTTTAATATCAGAACAGGAAAAGTGACCAGTGGACCTATTAAGGAATGCTTTCTTGGATTGGGATGAAAGGGAAAAGGAGCAATGAAGAGTTCATCAAGTCATGCTTCAAAGATAGTCGAATGATCAGCTCAACCCACAGCGGCTACAACTGTAATTAATGGAAATTTCTTCCTGAGGACTATCCTATACAATCATTCTGAAATGTATGGTGGTTTAGCAGCTGGTATTCTTGAGCAAGTGACTGCCATGTCAAGCTTGATGTTTATTTAATGAAGTTCAGTTGTATTCACCTTACCTCTCAATCAAAATCTACCTGCTTGCTCGCACATTGGAGACCAGCGAAATGTCCGCTGCTTCTCAACTGCCCCTTTACTGTTTTGACCTACTGTTTGAATATGCCTGCCAAATAACTTGCCTCTTCGGCACACACCGCCTCAATGAAACTGCCGCCCTTGGCCAGCAAAGAAGCATTCATCTAGTTCTAGCGTGCAGAAGTCCAGTTTCACATCAGAGTCATGACTCAGTCAAGCCCCAAAGCACAATATGTTTTCACAGAGATCGCCGAGGATACTTTCCTGCAAATTTCGAGTTGGCTTTGCGAGCAAGGAGACATCCCAATAGCATACAAAAATACCTCTCAGAGCAGTACTCACCATCGCCAGTCGCCCCAATAGCAAAAACCTTTTCAGTTCTCTCAACGAAGGTTGGGGGCCCAAAAGGCATCACTCGCCTTTAAGGAAATGACCAATATTGCTTGCCTGCAACCAGCCGTAGATGGCTCTCCTCATGAAGTGAAGCTACTCCGTGCCCTTTGGGTGTGATGCTTACTCGAACCTGTACATGCTGCCATACCCTATGTTCATATTTTGACCATGAAAGACTTGATGACCGAAGTCAATGCTGTTATGGATAGCCACTTCACTACCTTCAAATCCTCCATCAATGCCTCCACTCCTAATGAAGAGGACAACTATTCGACATCAACCGAATCTGCTGGGAATGCCGTAGGACACAGATAGCTAATTAGTGACATGCTGAAGCAGCGACAAAACCACCCACCACCCACCACTTACTCAATCCCCAACCAGCGACTTCTACAGTCACTTACTGCTGCTCATTGCAGTTATACTACTACCACTCCAGATTCAGGGCTGCTACACAGAATTGTGCGAACGGTTGTCAGTGGCCCAAAATCGTGTAATACAAAGAAGGCCATTGCTTGTGGCTCCCCTATCAGTGATTTTTTCTTTTTAAATAATACATATACAGGACTTTTGGTAGACATGGCTGCTTGCTGTTTTCTTCTGCGACTACCACTCACCACGTCACGATGTAGCCTTTCAAAATCTGCTGATGCCTGCCCAGTAGCTGCCAATGGATCTGTAATACCCACCTACAGTTATGAGAACCTCACATTATTAGTTGGAACCATCAAATATCACTGGATGTTTCTCATTGCTGACGTCACATTGCTAATTCTTGGTGCAGATTTCCTCTAACATTACCACCACCTGTTGTTGTCCCTCACCAATAGTTAGCCAATGCCGACTCTTACTTATCCAAACCTCTTCAAACCACATCCTTCGATATCGCTCTCCAGAGTATTCACATCAGGAAACCAACGGAGGCCTACACCCGCCTCCTCACGCCCTACCCAGAAGCCTTCCATCTAGAACTTCGCTAAACGCCCACAATTCCCGCCAACCACGGTATCTATCACCATATCAAGACGACGGAGCCTTCAATGTTTGCCAGATTCAGACATCTGGCCCCAGATCATTTGGCAGCCACCAAACAAATGTTTGCTGAAATGGAAGGAAGGGATCTTTGCCAAAAGGTCTCTAGCCCATGGTCGTTGATACCTACTCCCAACCGCAGACAACTGTTTGATTTAATTCCTGGCCTTTTGCATCCCTTGCACTGATTTACTGCACAGCTCCTGAAGACGATGTTCATCTGGCATGGCATTATGAAGGATGCTAAAGATTGGGCCCATACATGTACTTCATGCCAAACTTCAAAAGTACACTGGGACACGGATTCAGCAATAGGCACTTATCCTCAACTTCACAGTCATTTTGCCCAAATTGAGGTCGACGTAGTAGGTCCCCTACCCCCATCACAAGGACATTGTTACCTGTGTACTGTCATCGACAGCTCCACCTGTTGGCCTGAAGCCATTCCTATGAAAAATGCAACGTCCGCCTTACTCTTAAGATGAATAGCATGATTTGGTATCCCTGAGCATATTACTTCTGACCGGAGTACCATTTTCACCTCTTAGTTTTCGACACCATTAGCAAATCTACCTGGAATCACTCTACATTTGACAACTACTTACATTCTTGGTGAAAACGGAAAGGTTGAACCTTTTCATAGCACCCTCAAAGCAGCTTTGCTGTCCTGCTGCAAGGATACCTACTGGGTTACCTGCTGGGACTAAGGACCACTTCTAAAGATGTGCTAGATTTCTTGGCAGCTGAGATTGTATACGGCGATTCATTGGTCGTCCCTGCCGTATTTTTGTTCGTCTGCAACCTCCTCCAACTATCTCCAGTGACGACGTCATATTGTGGGAAAATTTACACCAAGCCGACAGACTCAAACAAAGCAGCACATACCAACATATCTGTACTCGGTAACGCATGTTTTCCTACGCAACTACATTACCAAGTTACCACTAACGCTCCCTTACACTGGCCTTTTCCTTGTGATCTGCTTTATGCCGAAAGCTTTCTGCATCAACATTCATTGCCAAGAAGACTAGATCTTCACTGTTCACATAAAACCTGTATATTTCATGCCAGATGACCTGCCTGCAGTACATCTCTCAGGAGCAGGGTGTCCTATTTTACATGTATGTCCTTTTTAGTGGGGGAGCCATGTACCGTATGTGTTTCAAACACACTCGAACACTGTAATGATTTTGTTTCTTTATCTTACCACTTGCTCTTCCTTGCACTGTTAATAAAGCAACTTGTCTAATTTTGTTTGAATTTTTGTGACGTTCTTAGCCACAAGCACGATGTTTGTTTAATAAAGCTCATTTGCATTCACCTCGCCTCTCTGATAAACCTAACTTCTTGCTCATACAAGAGACATACCAACTAAATCTTACGTATATAACAAGAAAGGGAGATTGCACTAATTGGATCACAAGGGTTTTTGTGGCAAGTCTAAGCTGGTTAGAACAGATCAAAGGCCAGTCTGACAACCACCCACAGAAGGTGTGATAATCATTAAGAATACCAAATAATATTTCAAATAATTTAGCATGAAGTTTCAAGAACTTTCTTCCCTATCAGAACACTCCTATTTGCTCCCATGATACTGAAATTACCTATTCAATGAAAAAAAGGCCTTTCATGAAGTACAGCCCTGCGAGTTGTAATGGGCACAGTTATTCAGTCAGCTATGCATGGACAGAAATACAAGCGATGGTCACGCAGCCCTGATCCATTAACATGGAAACAGCCAGCTGTGGTGTTAGGTATGTCTCCAACAGACACTCCAAGTTGTGATGCTAAGCATAAGAAATAAGTAGAACAGAAACACCGACAGTGGACTCACATGATTTCACACTACCATTGTTGGCTTTTGCATAGTGGAGTCAACAATATTACAGCAGATTGTTGTCAAAAACATTATAGTAGTCAGCAAAAGAAGTTCTTTAACTTCACATCCTATACCAGAACACACAGAGAGCTACTCTGCTAATAACCTATTTTCAACTATTACTAAAAAAGGGAATAAAAATGTCTCTTTTATTGCATGGGATCAACCATATCAGTGAAAATTTATCCAGTAGAGAAAAATGTAGATGAAGTTCCTATTTCTATGTTCATGTGGGCCACCACCAGAGCTGTAGCACAGTTTGCTTGTAAGATTATGTTGACACCATTGTTTGAGTGAATTTTGCAATAGATCACAGTGAAATGTTGACCAAGGAACACACTTATCCCTGATAACCCCTGAACCTTAACTTCCGCATCTAAATTATTATATAAGATTCACTAGTACCAGAGATCAGTTAAATTTTGAAACTAGTGGAATACCTTGACAATTTATTGCTCCCAGAAAATCAAAGATTAGAGGATTATAAAAGAAATATAAGAATTGTGCATAATAGTCTTGTAAAAGTAACCTTTCAGTACTACAGGTGGGTACTTTAGTAGGATACGACTAAGTTGTTGGGAATAATTATCCTGTTCGTTACCTCAGTAAAGATTCGTCGCCTCTCTTGAAATAAGTCTGATTGCTACAACCGAACCCGACTTCTTGACTACTTTTCGACAAAAAACTACGTAAGGACTGGGCACAAAAGCAGATACCGTTTTACACTAAAGTGAGCGAGGCAGTACTACAATTAATGAACAAAATTTTTGCATTAATTGCTATACATGAACTGCCTGTGACAACAACTGATAGAAAAGCTAACAATAAATATTTGTTAAAAAAAAAATCCATCCTATTGGCCTTGAGGGACACCAAGCAATCAAAAACAGTATCCAATAAGTTTGAACCTGGTCTCTATGGGTGGTCGACAAACGAAAAGCCTATGGGACCTATAAACATGGTTATGTCTTTAAAGAGAAACGCAATGCCAATTTCAAACTATCTATCACAGAAGAAGATTGGTATATCCAGAAGGAGCGAATACTTGATACTTCCTAAGTTGAGGCAAGGCAATTGCAATCAGTCATACCAGTTAATAATATAAATTAACGATTAAGTAAGTGTTGCATTGATATATATATATATATATATATATATATATATATATATATATATATATATATATATATATATATATACAGTGGTACCTCTACATACGAATTTAATTCGTTCCACAACCTACTTTTGGTGTAGAAAATGTTCGGATGTAAAAACGAATTTTCCCATAAGAATACATGGTAATTCATTTAATTCGTTCCTCAGCCTAAAAACCCATAATAAATCCTTAATAAATGGCTACACATAATTACACATAACAATAACATAACTGGATAATATGAAAGAAGCATATAAAAAAGATAATTATAAAGATATAATGAATAAAAAATGTGTTTTATTGCCACTTTACTTTAGAGACAGGCCAACGCAGGTGTAGGATTTGCTACGCCAGGAAGAGACGGACGGTCGGCGAGAAGGTAGACATGGTGTTAAACATGTTCTTTAAATAAATACTCTCTCTCTCTCTCTCTCTCTCTCTCTCTTGTTCTTCTTCACTGTTAGTGTTAGAGATGTCTATTAATTGAGAGAGAGAGAGAGAGAGAGAGAGAGAGAGAGAGAGAGAGAGAGAGAGAGAGAGAGAGAGATTAAAAAAAAATGAGAGATTAAACAAAAATGTTTTGTGTACATATGATTTTTAACAGCGTTAACGAGTTGGAAGACAGTTAAATGTAACTAAAAAAACAATATCAGCGAATCTGAATTCCTTTATTAACTAAAACAAATATTGATACAAACACACTCGTGTGCGTATGCGCAAACACACACACACACACACGCACGAGGAGACACGATCGGCGAGGAGGTAGAGATGGTGACTGCGATAACATACCGTAACTTACACTACGGAAATTTTAATCTAACTTAGCTTATTTATTTATTTTTTAATTTTTATATTTCGTATTTTTTAATTTTTTTTTTCTATTGATTTTTTTATTTTCATTACTGTCAGTGACGAGTTACGGTATGTTATCGTAGTCACCATCTCTACCTCTTCCCCGACCGTCTCTCTTATTGGGTAGCAATTCTTGCACCTGTGTGTGTGTGTTTGTGCATACGCACACGAGTGTGTTTGTATCAATATTTGTTTTCGTTAATAAAGGAATTCAGATTAGCTGTTATTACTTTCTTAGTTTCATTTAATTGTTTTTCAACTCATTGACGCTGATAAAAATCATATGTACTCTAAACACATTTTTGTTTAATCTCTCTCTCTCTCTCTCTCTCTCTCTCTCTCTCTCTCTCTCTCTCTCTCTCTCTCTCTCTCGGAAAAAAATAATAGACGTTGACGTATCTAACACTATAACAGCGAATAAGAACGAGAGAGAGAGAGAGAGAGAGAGAGAGAGAGAGAGAGATTATATTTAAAGAACATGTTAATGCTATGTCTAGAGAGAAACAGAAAAAGAGAGAAGTCTTATTTAAAAGAGCTTGTTAATGCTATCTTGGTTTTCTTTGCTTCACTTTTTTCTTTCTTTCTGTTCATCACGCTGGCCCTTCTCACAAATGATCGTTGCCAACAATCTCTTTGTCCTTTATCCCAATCAACAAAAGGCGCTCTATCTCTTCCAGGGTATTGCTACGATGTCTTGTAATAATGGTGATCCCCTTCGATGGTTATTTGCTTTAATGGCTGCCTTCAGCTTGATGATCCTCGAGATCATAGGCCTATTCCGGCCATATTGTTTAGCCATACAGTATCACTCACATGCACACTGCTCTCATGTTTTTCTATAATTTCTTGCTTCAATTCTAATGAAAGAATTGCCTTCTTCCTGTACTGAATATAGCTTCTTAGGCACCATGATTATAGGTAAAATAAAAAAGGAAATGTGAGAAAAGGAAGAAAATAAGCACTGTTAATAACAGACCAAACAGAGGACAACCACACGATACACACACGAACAGAGAACTGAGCACTCGACGCTCAATGGCGTAATGTTTACTTCGTGTATCGAAATAAAATTCGAATGTAGAATAAAAAATTGGCTCAAATTTTACTTCGGATTTTGGAAAATTCGGATGTAGATACGTTCGGATGTAGAGGTTCCACTGTATATATATATATATATATATATATATATATATATATATATATATATATATATATATACATATATATATCCCATGTCAACGGATAATGAGAAATCGGAACGTTGGTTTTTTTTCACTTTATTATAAAAGGTTCATGTATACACTGTCTACCTGTTTACAGCCAACACTCTCAGGTGAGCACCTTGTCTGAGAGAGTGCACAAAGGCTACTAACTACCCTCGCAAGCAAGATGCAATCTTGCTACAACAACATGCTGAATTGTTAGGTTTTGTGGAATTCTCATGATTATATAGTTCATTTACCTTGACATATAACATATTTTCGTACAAGGATTAGGACATTATTCCCCCCCCCCCAAGCTCATCACTTTGGGAAGAGGAGCACACTTGCTCTCTCTAGTCTATGATATATGGAGGACACGTCGAACCGGAATAGGCATGTCATGTGCTAAACAGAAATGCAACATAATATATATATATATATATATATATATATATATATATATATATATATATATATATATATAAATCACCCCCAAAATATAACACATCTTCCACATAATATGTAAAAAAAGATATTGCATATAGAATATACAAAACACAATATAAATAATTCCACTCATTTCATCCTATGAGCTCTGTAACAAAAATACAGAGTACCCAGAATGAAAAAAAAAATAATTTCAACATCAGTGTTACACAGCCTCATCAATAACCTCCCTTTGGCTACGGGCAATACGGGCATTTTGGGTAGAAGATGGGTAGGAATAGATATTCCTTCATCCCTTGATTTTACTTGTCTGGGTTTACAGCACAATTTCGGAAAAAAATCACCACCACCGTTTCGTCATTTTTTTTAAACTCACTACTACACTTGCACTAACTATCAATCGGTGGTCACAAGCCGTTTTCCCGATAAAATCATTCATCTTCCCGCCCTTCTCTTATTACTTTAAGTATAAGGTATTCACATCTACACATTCTCTAACACTGCCTTTCCTCAAGGTTGAACTTTAATCCCGCAGCCACTTGACCTTCGGGAACCACCCAAGCCGCAGCAACTAGGAATCATATAGATACATGAATTATACAGCATCTGCCTGACGAATATCACCTGACCTAATTGACATCTGATTGTTTTTAGGCTCACTCAGCAGTATGTCATACGTATGGCCACACTCAGCAAAATTACCACAACACTTTACGTATACATTAAGCATCAATATAAGATAACGTTGTCATAATCAAGTTTATTTAAAACATGTCAAAAGAAGAAATGAGGTCAGTTTCAACAACAACAATAATAAAGGAGAAAAAATTCCACTCATCAGCGCGAGGAATATCACGTATGCAGGGTAAGGAGGAACACTCTGATTGACACTTTTGAGAACTACCTCTTCAGGCACCATATGTATGTGTGTCTGATGATGTTCAGACACTGCACCATTAATAATGCTCTGCATCACTACAGTATTTGATTTAACCTGCTTTACTTAGTACGGACCCAAATACGCTGGCTAAAGTTTGTGTTTCCTAGGTTGTAATCTTTTCAAATACACACGATCGCCCAAAAATACTTTTACTGGTGCAGGTTTGAACCGACCATCATATTTAGAGCTTTGTTTTTCACTAGCTCTTTTCAAAATCCGTTTAGTGGTGTTCATTACTCTCCTCAATAGATTTAGTAAATACATACGGCATTGCTCAGTTGGATAATTTGGCAACAGTTGAGAATCAATGAGGACCATATATGGTGACACAGGATCTTGTCCATACACTAAAAAGACAGATGTGTCCCTGATCGAAGCCTTATATGCAATATTCAAAGCTAGCTCAGTTGTAGGAAGCATGGCATGCCAATGAAGGGGGTCATCAGCCAATAAGTAACGTAAAATTTGCACTACTTCCATATCATGCGATTCCACTAAGCCATTAGCTGAAGGCCTATATGCGGTCACTGAAAAGTGTTCAATTTTCATCAAGTCCATGACCGATTTCACCACCTTATTTATAAACTCAAGACCATTATCACTTATCAAAATTTTCGGGCAACCAAACCTAGTAATGAAAGAGCACAGCGCCTGGGCTAATTAATTTGCTGATTTATCCAACATTGCATAAGTATGAGTGTACCGAGTAAATGCATCCACAAATACACATATACCCTAATGTTGTGTTAAACCTGTAGGAAAAGGCCCTAGCACATCCCTATGCACTCTATAAAACTTGATAGGAATCACAGGCCACTTTCTGTCTTCCAGTACAGTGTATTCATGTTCTTTGAAACAGTTATAAGCATGATAACATTTTATATAATTTTCTGTAGATTCTTTTTCATTTTTAACCGAAAGAACGATTCTCATGCTCTCCAAAATGTTCTATCAATCCCTAAATGCCCTGCACACGGACTTGCATGTACAATGTGGATGGCTCGATTAACTAAAGAGGGAGGAGGAACTACCCGTGCACAAAATTCCTCTCCCCTCTTCTCGTAAGCACAATATAAGATATTATTTTCTATAAAAAAAATTCTCACGGTGCACATTCAGATATGATGGATAACTCTCCGATTCCCCTTTAATCACTGCTCGCACTCTTTTTTCTGTCCTTCTCGGACTTCTTCTGTGTCCCATCCTCCCAAATCAATCACACCCGCATCATAAGGGCATTTAGTCTGGACACCGCTGGTCATGTCCTCGGCCCCCCGCATATATTCCCCTTCACCGCTCCCATCTCTCTCTCTCTCTCTCTCTCTCTCTCTCTCTCTCTCTCTCTCTCTCTCTCTCTCCAATCCCTTTTTCTAATTGCTTCTCGGATGAATTCATATCGCGTTCTCTATTTTTCTATTTTGGTGTGGGTCTTCAATATTTTGGTTACGTTCTTCGTCCCTCTTTTATGCCCTAGTTGTTACTCCAATTACTGCACCTCTAGAGAAGGACTCAGCTACCTTGTTAGCTGCACCTTCTATGTGGTGAAAACCCTTTATATTAAACTCTAACAATCTTTCAATCCATTTCGCTTGTCAAGATGTCAAATCATTTTTATAATATAGGTCACATAAGAGGCGAGGATCACTTTGCAACTCAATCAACTGACCTAATAAAATGAACCGATGCCTCTCTAGAACCCAAATAATTGTCAAAGCCTCTCGATCGAATGTCCTATAATTCTTTTATGCACTTTTTAATGGCCTGGAAGTAAAATAAATGAGTCGCTCTCTACCTTTATCATCTCGTTGAGAGACTACGCCACCAATACCTAAGCTACTCGCATCTGTTGTCACTAAAAACAGGCGATCAAATCTAGGATATGTGAGTAAGTCATTGCTAGTTAAGACAGCTTTCAAATGGTTAAAGGCCTTTCTTCTTCCACTCCCCAATTTATTACTTTTTGTTTCTTTAAATAGTCTAATGGTCTCCCTATCGCTCCAAAATCTCTTATGAATTTACGATAATACCCGGCAAGCCCAAGGAACCCAGCTACTTCCTTAGGGGTACATGGCCTGGGGAAAGCTCTAATAGCTTCTACTTTACTGGGGCAGGGTTGGATACCTTCTGGGGTTATTATGTGACCTAAGATTTCGACCTGTTTACAAAAAAATTTGCACTTTTACAAATTTATTTTCATACCATTATGTCGCAATGCTTCAAAAACTTTACGAATATTATATTATGTTCTTCGGCAGTTGTCCTTGTAATTATGATATCGTCTAAACAAACAAGAACACTATGGCTAATTGAGGGAGACAAAACCGCCATCATTACTCTACAGAAATAACTTGGAACATTTTTAACAAAAAAAGGAAGAAAATTTAATTGAAATAGTTGATCGTTAGGTATAAATGTCGTTTTACATTTACTGTCTTCCTGAATGGATATTTGATAATATCTGGACTTCAAATCAATAGTTGTAAAATATGTACTATCCCGTACCTTCACAAGTAATTCTTCGATCGAGGGCAATGGAAATGCATTATCCTTAGTGACTACATTCAACTTCCTAAAATCAACACACCATTTTTCCTAACAGCTACAATCGGAGAAGCCAAGGGGGATTCGCTCTCCTCGATTATCCCTTGTTCCCTTAATTTACTAATTTCCCTTTCTATCTCTCCCTGGAAATGAATGGGTACCATATAAGGCCTTGAACAGATCGGCTCCTCCTGTCCAGTTTATATGCTAAAGGGAAATCGATCAATCCTCACGGGTATCTCATCTCCAATTGCAATTATATCGCAATAATTATTAATAATGTCACTAACTACAGGTTGATATTCTGACGGACATAGTTTTTGCTCTGGCATAATCAAATCCTGAGCGCGTTCGTTTGTGTGGGCTGGAGTTGTGGCTCCCAAGATCCCGTTATTAACAATTCCACATAACTTTAATTCACATACAGAATCACATCCTAACACAGATCTTTTATTTGACAAATTAACTATCATTATATCAGCTCTGTTCTCTTTTATTTCTGATAAGCCCTCTAAGACTACAAACTCCCAATTGTCATGGGGTTTAACAACGACCACGGTTCCTATAAGAAGAGGCTGACACGGGGTGACTGATATGCTCATAAGTGTGTTAGGAGACACCACTTCTCCTCTTGCAGGTACAGCTGTTACCTTACTTGAATGTGTCTCCTTGCCCGCACAAGCACATACTATCTTACAACTTTCTATCGGCAAAATGCACCCTCCATCTTTTACTGTTATTGTATCTTTTCCCCAAAAAGGCATATTTGATTACTGGTTATGAAATCAATTCCTAAAATAGCCTCGATTCCTGGAATTTTCAAGGTGGGCAAGACAAAAAAATCATTTGTAAACTTCACAGATCCCACCTTAAAGTTGATGATCGCTATATGGTTTATACGTAGTTTATTTTCTCCTGGCATGTCGGGAACGATGGATGCCGCTGACAGTAGTGGGTTTGAGGAGAGTCTTTGTTTTCAATCGGTAAAACGCTGATTCCTGTGTTGATCAGCGCTCGAATGGATTTATCTGGTGGGTCAATCATAACTGCTAACATCCCTAGACAGCCATTACAATATATGGGGCATGGGCCAATGACCTCAGCTGCCCCACCGCAGTCCCCTGGTCCTCTCTATAGTGCTGCGGTGGTGAGGACGGGGTTACAGATGCCTGCTCTACCACATCCGTCGGCGTCACTCTCACCGCTGCCTCGGCTGCTGCTTCTGACATCATGGGGGGGGGGGGTTGGCATCAATCTCCCTCATCTCCCTCTTCCTCTGTTTCCTTTTCCTTGGGTATTGTACAGGGGGAAGTGTGTGTGTGTCACAGCCCGCCCGTCCTATGACCATTGGCCTGACAAGTGTAACAGCTGGGGGATCCTTGGGTGGGGCACTCCACTCGTCGGTGCCCCTCTCCTCCACACTGCCAGCATATGAAGACTCTTCTCACCTGCTGACTGCGTTCTCCCCTCTCCCGCTTTGGGGGTTGGTGAGTGCCTCTCATAGCAGCCAACTTCTCGGAATTGGGCCAGTATTCTCAGTCCTTTTTTTCTTCTGGCAAACTGTCTGAAATGTTTTGTATCGTGCTCACTACATCTGCTATTGAGCGATTGTCATTGAACAAATAACCACATAATTATGGGTTTACTAATCTATGAATATGTTTACGAGTGATTGCTTTTTTATCACCTTCTAGGAGATTGGCATTCCGGGTAGCAAACGAATCGCAATCGCGAAAAATGCGAGTTGCAAAGCTAAGAACGGTTTCACCTTCCTGAATTTAGGGTTTGTAATTTTTTTTCGTGTCCCCCTTTCTCGCATCAGGCAAGGCATAGTTCTCAATTAAACATTGTCTTATTTCAGTATAACTTCTTAAACTCTCTTGTGGCCAACTCATTACCTCCATTGCTGGAGCATATTTCAGCAATCTAATTATTTGAATAGCTTTTTCTCTTTCCGAACACCCATATGTGGCTACTTCATAGTCTCTCAAAAACACTTTGATCAATTGAAACCCTTCATTAAGCCATTGAGCATCAAAAGGCCTAACATTTGCCTGGAGTTCTGGCAACTTTCAAACAACGATGTTATCTTCACTTGGCTGAGCGTGTGTACTTTCACTTGTGTGCATTTGGACTTTGTTCATGTACGTCGGATATGGTGAGGTTGCGCGTCGCTCCTCTTCTCGTTCAACCAAGATTCTGTTCATTAACTCTGTTAGGTTATCTAACTTATTTTCTAAGTCCTTTGTTCAAAGATCCTGTCTATATTCTTCCTCGCCCTCACTATATCCAACTGATCTTTTGTTTTCATCTCCCGCAGCAGCAGCGCCTGCTATGTCATTCCTTGTGTATCTAGTCTCCTTGAACTTTTATTTTACCGGCTCAAAGAACAACTTCGCTCACAGCATACACAAACAGACGTATTTGTACACCTGACACCAATATGTCCCCTGTCAATGGATAATGAGACATCAGAACATGGGTTTTCTCACTTTATTACAAAAGATATGTGAATACACTGTCTACAGCCAACACTCTCAGGTGAGCGCCTTGTCTGAGAGAACACTAAAAGTCTACTAACTAGCCCCGCAAGCAAGATGCAATCTTACTACAACATGCTAAATTGTTAGGTTTTGTGGAATTTTCATGATTATAGAGTTAATTTAGCTTGAGGTGTAACACACATTCTCACTAAAGGATTAGGACATATATATATATATATATATATATATATATATATATATATATATATATATATATATATATATATATATATATATATATATATATATATATATATATATATATATATCATTAATCAACTTGTTACAGATATATTGACAATAATTCTGCTCTTTATTTTTCTAGTGCTTATGGGTGAATTTTGTGTAAAGAATTCTTCGATTTGTTTCATTAATGAGTTTCTATCACTACAGCTATTTCCCCACACTATGGCTGTATGGTTTTAATATATGCTTATAGGTTTAAATTAATCTTGGAATATAATACACGTACACATACTGTACATTCACTTTTGTACATTTTACTGCATTGTCCCAATTTAGAAAATTATACCAAGAAATTTACTTATATGTAGCCAAGAAAGGAGGCGTGTAAGGAGGCGTCGCTGGTGGCTTGCTAGTGTTTTTGCATAGATAGACGTGTATTGAGGCATATAAATCTTTTAGTGTGTGTTGCTTCACTGGGGGATTGTAAGTCTGACGGCATGGAGTACATTTTCCACAACGTGACGCAGCTGCTAAAGATTGTCGGAAGAGGTTGAAAACAGAAAAAAAATAAGCAGGGACGATCAACAAGTCACCATATACCATTCAAGCTGCTTAGACATTCAAGGCATCTTTAGGAGTAGTCCTCAATTCAAGGAGGACCCAAGGAAGCAGAGTAAACCAGTTTGAGACTATCAGTGGGACTTCATAGGTACTTTGAGGGTGCGATAAAAAGGTTCAACCAGTCTGTTGGCTGTATGGTTGTCGGGTTGTTTGATGTAGGGTGATGCCTAGGAGATTCTCTAATCATGTCCACAATTGAGAGGTAAAAGTGGTACCCTTGTCAGAAGTAATATGCTCAGGCATACCAAATGTCACTATCCACCCAGAGAATAAGTGAGATGTACATAAGGCGAATGCTGCAGTTTGTATGGCAATGGTGTCAGGCCAACGAGTGGAGCGATCAATGTCAGTAAACAGGTAACTGTGTCCTTGTGATGAGGGTAAGGGACCTACTACATCAACATGAATGTGGGTAAAACGATGCAGCAGAGGTTGAGATAGGTGCCCACTCCTTAATCCCTGTGACAATGCACTTTTGACATTTGGCAAGAAGTACAGGTTTGGACCCAGTCCTTAGCATACATAGTAATGCTGCGCCAAATGAAATTTGTCTTCAATAGTTGCTCAGTAGATTGGTAAGAGGGATTTGAGGCCATAGATGAAATTATACACCTGTTGCCACATAAGGGCAGGTATCCAAGATTGGGGTCTACCAGTATTGACGTCACAGAGAAGGGTGGCATTGGAGTCCTCAAGGGTGACATCCTCTCACTGGGGGAATGGGCACGATGTCCTACATGCTTGATACTCTGGATCTTTTCGTTGGGCTTCTGGCAAGGCGTTGTAATCCAATCCCATGTGAATGGCAGCCAATGCTTTTCTTGACAGGACATCGAGTATGGGATTAATTTTCCCAGGGACATGTTGAAGGGTGCAGTTGTATTTAGCCACGGCAGAGAGATGTTAGCTTTCATGGGCAGGATATTGCACTGTCGAGCGCAGGTGTGCATCATTGGCAAGTGGTCCGTAGAAAAGTTACGGACAGCAAAATGCACCGATAGCAGTTCCAATCAAAGGTCGAGTAGCCAGATTCCACCTTGGAAGGTTTTAGACATAGTCTTGATTACAGGACAACCTGTTGACCACCTCCTCGAGTGCTGCACCAATAGCGACGTCACTGGCATCGGTGGAGGAGAGGAGAAGTAATAAGGCGTAGGATAAGTGAGAGTAGCGGTTGTTACGGAATATGTTGTGTTGCAAAAGGCGGCTCCTTGAAAAGGATCACATTTCAGTTCCTTTGTCTTGGCCTTGCGAGAAACATAGAGGGAGGCATGAATGGCAGCGATGAGTGGCAAGAACCTGTGATAATAGTTTATCATGCCCATGAATTATTGCAGTTCTTTGATGGTTGAAAGCTTGGGGAAGTTCTGAACAGCTGCTACCTTCTCAGAGAGGAGGTAACACCTTCAGGAGTGATACAGTGCTCTAAGAACGATACTTTATTGTCGTCAAAGATACACTTTTCATACTTGACTACAAGGCCGTTGAATTGTGGGTGGTCGAGAATGGTGCATGGGTGAGGAAGCTGTTCCTCTTTGAAGGAGGAGAGCAGGAGTATGACGTCCATGTAATATACTCAGAAGGGAGGCTCACAAAGATGCCATCTATTAGCTGTAAAAAGGTGCCCCCCAGCATTAAAAAGGCCAAACCAGGAGTAATTCAAGGTGTAAGTAGCAAAGGAGATGGTGATGGCTGTCTTAAGGATGTCTTCTAGGTTCATGGCAATTTGATAATACCCCTTAAAAAAGACAAGAGTGGAGAACACCTTTGCTTTGTGCAAGTAGGAAGTAACTTAGCGATGTTAGGGAGGAGGCAGTGATCTGGTTTTGTTTCCATGTTCAGATGCCTGTCATCCCATCAAGGGCAAAGGGACCCATTCTTCTTCAGACGATATGTAAGGCTGACGATGATCGGCTGGAGGCCTTTTGGTAAAGGCCCATTTCATCCATCTTTAGCGAATGTTTTTTTAGCGGCTGCCATATGATTCAGGGCCAGGCACCTGAATCTGGCAAACACTGGGACCCTTTCGTCTTAATATGTTGAAAAAGACTTTGCTTAGTGGGAACTGTGAGCTTTTGGAGAAGTTCAGGACAGAAGACTTCTGGGTACGACCTGGGGAGAGGGGGTTAGTCCTCCGTGGGTGTGGTGATGGGGAGTACAATTGGAGGGGGCTGGTTGAAGAGGTATCGACGAGTATGAGTCTGCGTTGACTAATTGTCGAGGTGCCACATTAACCAGGAGGTGTAAATGGGCTAGGGAATGTGCACCGTGTAGTGGTAATGTTATGATGGAAACAAGGAATTTCCAGAGGTATTTGTTGCTCCCAAATGATATTTTGAGTATCCTGTACCCATGTGTGGGGTTCTAAGATCCGTTGGACGCTATCAGGCACACGTCGGTAGGCTTAGAATGACTACGTTGTGTTCTGGAGTAAGACTTTAGTAAGGCAACAGAAAGCACCAGTGTGTACCAAAAATTGCACACAACCTGCATCATGTAAAAAGAAAAGATTAGTGACAGACGATGCCACCGCCGCAGACAATTGCCTACTTACATTTCTTTTGGGCCACTGATAACTGTTCATACATTTCTTTGCAGCAGCCCCGAATCTGGAGTGGTAGTAGCAGAACTGCAACTGATTGGCATCAGTAAGTCACTGGAGGATCGTTGGTTGAGATGTGAGCATGGCGCAGCATATGTGGGTGGTGGGCAGGTTTGTCCCTGCTCTGCCAGGTTGCTGGGTTTCGGTCAATCTTGAATAGTTGTTCTTTTTGTCAGGATTGTAGGCATTGGTGGAGGTGTTAAAGGTGGTGAAGTAGCTCTCCATAAAGGCACTGACTAATCATCGGGTCCTTCATGGGTTAGGTATCAACATTAGGAAAGGCACCATGTACAGGTGCGGGTAGGCATTATACCCAAAACACAAAAAGTAGATTCACTTCCTGAGGAGAGCCATCTGTGGCAGGTTGCAGATAAGCAGATATGGGCATTTCCATCAGGGCGAGCAAAGCCTTTTGGTCCTAAAAAGGCTGTTGAATGAGCAGAAAAAGCCTGGCTATATGGGCAGCTGATGATGATGAGTACTGCTTCCGGAGGTATTATTTGAGAGTGGCATACGCTACTGGGGAGTACCCTAGGTCGAAAAACCTATAAGAGATTGCTGGGAAAGTTTCTTCGAGAATTGACACGAGGACATTGTCTGCTTTGCTGCTTGAGTGGGTCATGCCCTTAATGCATAACTGAACTTTGGCATGCAATAACCCAGTGAATGATCCTCTGTTAGTGAATGGCAGCAGTTTGAACTATGCAGCTTGGGTTACATTGTCAGGAAATAGATATGCTAATCCAGACAATAAGAATAGTATCGAGTGATATCAAGATGGAGTTTGGAATAGAAATGTGTGCCCTACTTAACATAATGAGAGGAAAAGTAACAAATACTGGAAGAATATAGCTGCCAGATGGAAATATTATCAAAGACATCAACGAAGCAGACTACAAATGCCTCAGGGTAATAGAAGAGACAATAAAACCTCAAGAGATGAAGGATGAGATCGGAAGAGAATACATGCAAAGAATCAAAGCTATAACGAAGTCAAAGATCAGCTCTGGAAATAAGGTAAATGCTATAAACAAATGGGTAGTGTCACTTATCAGGAACAGCGTTGGAATAGTTGACTGGAAGAAGTCAGAGCTATGCAACATAGATAGAAAAACAAGAAAGATAAGGAATATGCAGTAATTATTTCACCCAAGAGTGAAAACTGACAGGCTCTGTATACCACAAAGTGAAGGAGGCAATGGACTCACCAGTATAGAAGAATGTGTCAACATCGAAAGTAGAGCACTAGGACATTACCTAACGACTAGTGAAGATGAATGGCTATACAGTGCATGGGAGGTTGATTGATTGATTTAGTTATTTGAGGTTTTCTGGCATCCTGGGTGCATGGGAGAAAACCTAATAAAGGAAGTAAAGACCCAGAAGTGTATAAGGAGAAAATATGAAAAAGAGACTAGAAGAATGAAAAAAAAAAGAAAAAAAAAAACAATGCATGGACAATTCCTGAGGAAAGCTGAGGCGTCGGCCAGTAAGGAATCCTGGCTGCGGCTATAGAGAAGAGAACTGAAGGACACTGAAGGGATGCTAATGGCATCATAATATCAGGCCTTAAGAAAAGGATATATTCAACGTGCTAGAGATGGAAATAGCATCTCGACAAAGTGTAGGATATGTGTGGCAAAACCAGAAACCATCAACCATATCACCTGTGACTGTTCCGGGGATTACAGTATAACAACGGACAGGATGATACAAGCACATCCAACAGACATGACTCAAGTTAACATGACAACGAAAGAAGTATCACTCATAGATGCTGTTGTACCATGGGTCTCAAGAGTGGAAGTGGAGGTAGAAAAAGAAAAAAAAGAAAAGTACCAGGACCTGCGCAGTGATCTAATAAGGTTGTGCAATATACAGGTAAAAGTGGTGCTAGGTCATTAAAGAAAAAAAAAGAAAAAAAAAATAAAGAAAAAAAAAATTTCGAGTATGTAGAAGCCGATAGGCCTATAACCCTAGGACTAGGGCAAAAGCCAATGCTACTTTAAACAGCACATATAGTGAGGAGAGTGATAGACTTCTTAGGGAGCTGGATGCAACTCGAATCCCCACATTTTAAATCACCAGTCTCTGTAAACAGGGAATACTTAAAAACAATGATAATAATAATAATAATAATAATAATAATAATAATAATAATAATAATATGGTTATTATTATTATTATTATTAATGAAATAATCACAGTAATAATAATGATAATTATAATAATAATGATAATAATGATAATAATAATGATAATGATAATAATGTATATATATATATATATATATATATATATATATATATATATATATATATATATATATATATATATATATATATATATGCACACATATACTCACACTGAGGAAAAATAAAGAAAGTCTTAAGAGGCATTAAAGATGCAGAGGAGCAGGAAATGATGGACTAATAATTGATTTAATAATAGATGGAGGACATTTCATAGTAATAAAACTTGCTGGGCTCTACATTAAATGTATGCAAGAATGTTCTATGCCTACAGCTTGGAAAAACTTTATTATTATACAAATTTACAAAAAGGAAGATACAAAACTTCGGAAAAATTACCTCCCAATACATTTACTCTTTGTAATATATAAAATATTCGCAAATATCATATCAAGCTGAATGAAAGAAGACATCTAGAATTTGATCAACCATGACGGCATGCAGACATTAGACGTGAGTATTCAAAAACTGAAAATATTCATGTAATTAACCAGCTAATGACAAAATGAACAGAGTATGGCAAACCTCTATGTACCGCATCTATAGATTATGAGAAAGCTTTTGATACCATCAAAATGTCAGCAGTGATGATAGGATTTCAAAGATAAGAGATGGAAGAATCTTATGTTAAAACACTTAAATATATATATATATATATATATATATATATATATATATATATATATATATATATATATATGTATATATATATATATATATATATATATATATATATATATATATATATATATATATATATATATATATATATATATATATATATATATATATATATATATATATATATATATATATATATACACACACACACATATATATATATATATATATATATATATATATATATATATATATATATATATATATATATATATATAAACTACATAAAGATCATCATAAAACTACATATTGAAAAATAAGTTAGGCTAGGAACCATATCTCTCCTAAATTATTCACTGTATGCTTAAATGTTTATAAGAATCTAGATTGGGAAAATATAGGAATTGTTA
>NC_090748.1:58972972-59000472 GCF_036898095.1 Palaemon carinicauda | reverse complement strand
TGCATTAGTAAAACTACAGTACAGAGTTTGTGATAACACTACAGTTCTTCAACATACTTAATATTATCTTGTACAACGTTTTGTTGAGACCGTACAATATGTGGAAAGTGAGTTCTTTCTGTATTTATTTTATCCCCTATATTAAAACTTTTTCCAAGGTGTGAACTACACCTTAAATTTCCGTTTAGGAAATTACATAAGGTATTCTAAAATAGAATTAACCTTAGTTTCAATATCTTGGGAGGTTACAGCAATTGACTGGACAGTAAATACAAGTATGTGTCTTTCCTTCTTTCTTTATAGCTTTTCTATATAAGCTACATGTTTTAATATAAGTGAAGAGACTTCACTTGATACTCATGGATTTTTCTTCTCTTTACATGAGGACCATCCGAAGTGCGGGAGTGTGTTCTGTAATGTCCGCAGTAAGAACTTCTGTGGACATCAGCTTTGCAGGAGGCACGCAGCATGTGCAGCCTCCAGAGATGATCTCCGGTATTGGGACCCTCAGGTTTGTACAGTATGTTCTATCCTGATTACTGAGGCTTTTGACGACCATAAGTCGATGGAGTCAAGGGATGCTGCCAGGGAAAAGTTACGAACCTGGGTGAGGGGTTTTCAGAAAAACACCTCAGGCCCCTACCTTCCAAATGAGAAGATTAGGGTCTACCTTTTCCCTAAAGCATCGGCTGATGCAATCATCCTTCAGCCTCAGGTGGAGATACCAACTGCCCAGAATCCGGTAGATTCTGAAATCTCGGCCGCCCTTCAAGACATCCAATTGGACGATAAGATGTCGTAGGTGTCCGATTCTACTGAGAAGGACCTTCTAGGAGAAGGTCTGGAGGAGGAGCTGTCCCAGGCTCCTCAAGTAGAAGAGGAAGAGATCGACGAGGTGTCGGTTACTTTGGTTCCGGACCCAGAACCTGTTCCCTCTACATCGTCTGCTATCCCAGATGAACTGGGAAGAACCCTTTCTTCCATTGTAGAGATGATCCATCAAATTCAAAGGAATAATGATGAGAGGGAAGCTACAATAAAACTGGAGATACGCAGACTTGCAGCATCACGTGGGCCCCAGAAGCGGCTCAACGTGAAGGATCTTCCTTTGTGCTCGGACACCAATCCTTGGAGGTATGCTGAACACATGCCAATGACAACCGGGAAGATCGTGATTTCAGAAAATTTGAAAGCAATTCCTCTGGAAGAGGTGGAACTTTGCCCAACAAAGATTCTTATCCGGACTGCTATGTCCGTCTTAGGAAGGAGCCAGCCTCAAAGGATTAGAGAGAGCCGAAGGAGGTCATAGTTTTTTACCATAGTAAAGCTCAGGCGTTAGTAGCGAGCTCGATGAAAGAGAGAGGCTTCACTAACTCAAAGGTGCCAGCCTTGAGTAAGAAGCTTCCCTTCTTTGTGGCATCTCCTACCAGAGCCTTTCCCTTCATGGAAAAGGGATATAAGGCAGCCTTAAAGGCGGTGGAGGAAGGGAAACCATGCCCCTCCTTGGAGGAGTGCAAGCCGTTATCTCTGACCTTGCCCTTGGACCAAAAAGACTGGAAGGACGTACATCTTACCTTCTCAGTCGGGAAGCTGGAAGCTGATATCGCTGAACGTCAGTTTGGTGAGGAACTTCCAAAACTGTCGGAGGTTCTCTTGCGTAGAAAGCAAGAGACGAAAGAAAGACTTGCGGCATCGATGTCGTTGCAAACGACATTAGAAACGATGGCAAGTGACCCCAAGAACCAGGACAGGTTCATGGTAGTGGCCAAAACCCATCTGGCCACAGTTACGAAGGATCTCTATAACTTTATTAAAGATAGGAGAGCCTGTAGAGAGTTCGTGTTTGCCTCGGCTGCGGTGAGGCACAAACCGAGGAAACTGATCTCCTCTTGTATCTGGGATAAAGACCTCTTTTCCAACGAAGTGGTTAAAGAGGTAGTAGACAAGGACGCCAAAGAGAATAGGTACTTTCTCAAAAAGTTGGGCTTAGATCTTAAGAGAAAGTCTTCTCTGGATAAAGGTCCCCAACCCAAGAAGAAGACAAAAATGCCTAGGCCATCCTCTCGGCCGGCTAAACCCTACCAACAGCAACAACAACAACAACTTCCTGTGACCGCGGTGCCTCAGATAGTGCCACAACCTCCAACCACATACCAGATGGTACCTCAACAAGTGGCGACACAGTCACCAGTTTTTAACCCAGCCTTCGAAAGGCAGACTTCTCCTTTCGTTCGAAAGCTAGAGGAACAGCCAGAGGTTCTTCTAGACGCCCTTCAAGAAGAAGGGGATCCAGGGGAGGACGCGGTCAAGGAGGCAAGGCCTCAGGTCCCCAACAGCGGAAGTGAGATACTTCCAGTAGGAGGGAGACTACAGCTATTTAGGGATCGCTGGACCTTCGATCCCGGGGCCCACAGCCTAATAAAGAATGGACTAGGTTGGAGCTGGAGCATTCCTCCACCTCAATTTCCTCAATTCTCCATACACTCAACCCCCGTTCTGGAAGAATATGTCCGAGAGCTCTTAGACAAAAGAGTAATCCGGAAAGTTAAGTCCATAAAATTCCAAGGAAGGCTGTTTTGTGTTCCAAAGAAGGACTCAGAAAAACTCAGAGACATTCTAGACTTGTCGCCACTCAACAAGTTCATAGTGAACTACAAGTTCAGAATGCTCACGCTTCAACACATAAGGACCCTGCTGCCCAAAAGGGCATATACTGTCTCTATAGACTTGTCTGACGCTTATTGGCACGTTCCAATTAATCATCACCTCTCCTCTACCTAGGCTTCAAGTTACATAGAAAACTTTAGGCCTTCAGAGCCATGCCTTTCAGGCTAAACATAGCCCTCAAGGATTTTCATGAAGCTTGCGAACGCAGCCGTCCATCAATTACGCCTAAAGGGGGTCCAAGTAGTAGCCTACTTGGACGACTGGCTGGTGTGGGCAGCATCCAGGACAGAATGCATGCAAGCTTCTAAGATAGTGATCCAGTTCCTGGAACATCTGGGATTCAAGATCAACATAAAAAAGTCTCGACTTTCTCCAGCTCAAAAATGTCAGTGGTTGGGAATCCACTGGAATTTGGAGTCACATCGACTTTCCATTCCTAGTAAGAAGAGGAAAGAAATAGCAGGATCTGTCAAGAGACTATTGAAATCCAAACGGATATCAAGATGCGAACAGGAGAGAGTGCTGGGCTCTCTACAGTTTGCTTCGATAACAGATCCAGTGCTAAAAGCACAGCTAAAGGATGCAACAGGAGTCTGGAGAAAATACGCATCAAACGCGCGAAGAGATCTAATAAGACCACTACCGACTGGGCTGCGAACGCTTCTCAATCCATGGTCCAATGCCAAGCAATTGAAGAAATCAATACTTTTTCAACCTCCTCCCCCGTCAGTAACTATCAACACAGACGCTTCAAAAGAAAGCTGGGGAGGTCACTCTCATCAGATGAGAGTCCAAGGAGCTTGGTCCAATCTTTTCAAGTCATTTCACATCAACTTTCTAAAAGCCATGGCAGTACTTCTGACACTAAAGAAAGTATCTCCTTGCCACTCGACCCACATAAGACTGGTTCTAGACAGCGAGGTGATAGTGAGATGCCTGAATTGACAAGGGTCGAGGTCACCTCAAAGCAACCAAGTGATGTTGGCCATATTCCGTTTGGCGGAAAAGAAGAAATGGCACCTGTCAGCAGTTCATATTCAAGGGATCCGCAATGTGACAGAGGACGCTCTATCCAGGTTTACACCTATAGAGTCAAAATGGTCCCTTGACACAGGATTGTTCTCCTTCATCTCGAGTCAAGTTCCGGAGCTGCAGATAGACCTCTTTGCAACGAAAGAAAACAAGAAAATAGATCGTTAAGTGTCCCCATACGAGGATCCGCTACCGGAGGCAATGGACGCTATATCCCTAGACTGGAACAGATGTTCCAGTATTTATCTGTTCCCTCCGCAAAACCTCCTTTTGAAGGCCTTCGATAAGCTGAGATCCTTCACAGGGAAAGCAGCGATAGTGGCCCACAAGTGGCCAAATACCGTGTGGTTCCCTCTGGCATTGGAACTACGACTAATATTCGTACCGCTACCGGATCCATCCCTGTCTCAGTGAGTACAGAAGTTGACTGTCTTCGCTTCATCACAGAAAACACGGAACCTACATCTCATGATTTTCTCTCCCTAGCGATGAGAAAAAGATTCGGTGTTAAAAGTCACTTTAGACTTTTGGAGGAAAAAAGACATTATGAGGCTTCAGGGAAGAAACAGATATCCTTTGTCAAGGCGAAGAAACCAAAAGAAATCTCGACAGATTACTATTTATCATTCTTCATTCACTTTCATGAGCAAGGTTTAGCAGCCAACACAATTCTATTGTTCAAGCCTGCCTTGACAAGACAG
Source organism: Palaemon carinicauda (assembly GCF_036898095.1). NCBI lineage: Eukaryota > Metazoa > Arthropoda > Malacostraca > Decapoda > Palaemonidae > Palaemon > Palaemon carinicauda. The sequence goes on along the minus strand of NC_090748.1, from coordinate 58,996,072 downwards.
ATACCATATGCCTTACAAGTCGACCTTTCTAATGACGTTCTTAATGAACTACAAAGGCACATGCTAGGCTTAGCCCTTCGGCGCCTCCAAAGACCCTTTGCATGGTCATTAGATAAGATTCTTCCTTGTGTATAAATAATGAACAATGAGGAATGCACTTAGAAGGTTTTGAATTTAAAGTCATATTTCTGCTTGTACTCGCTTTGGGGGCCAGAGTTAGTGAAATAGTGGCTCTCTCTAGAGAGGAAGGCCACGTCCAGTTCTTGGAGGGAGAACTGAATCTATTTCCAGACCCAACATTTCTTACCAGGAACAAGCTACCCACCAACAGGTGGGGTCCCTAGAGAATCTGCCCTTTGAAGGAAGATGCATCTCTATGTCCAGTGGAGTGCCTAAAGGTCTTTCTTCATAGAACTTCAGACTTTAGGGGAGGACAGCTGTTCAGAAGAGAAACTCTGGGTTCAAAGTTATCTATAACTAAGGGCGAAAATCACCCGTGTTATTCACAGAACGGATCCAGACAGTACACCTGTTAGTCAAGATCCGAGGAAAGTTGCCTCTTCCATAAAATTTCTTTAATTATATGGACTTTGAATATCCTTGTTCGTACACCAGCTGGTAGTCATCCAAGGTGTTCTTTATGCACTATGCGAAGCAAGTGGAGCAACTTAAGAGGTCTGTGGTAACTGGAGGTAGAATTCTTTAACCTTCTGTTTTAAATCTGCGAGGAACAGTATAATTAATTTGGGACGATTAATTAAGAGGGTGCATATGTAGTCACTGTATGTTACTACACATTGAGCGATAGGCCGCGAAAGTGTCCTTACGAACTGGTCCATTGACGTTGGTGAACTATGGCATAATACGGACACTTGTGCCAAGCGTTTCTTACGCTAGTGTAAATAAACAGTATACAGAATGTATCATTAATATTAATAATTCAATTGAAGTGGCAAATCTGTTTCCTGGTAGACGAAACAATATTTGCTGTTGACTGTTTTTCTTTATGCTTTAACGCATATCATCCACATTTTACAAATTTTATAAATGTTGATCTGATATGTACGTTTATTAAATTTTAATAAACTAGTTCATAGTGAACCCTGCGTCTTATTCGCCCACACTCATTTTATTAGAAATGTACTGAGCATTAAGATTAAAATATGGATATTTTTATCATGGTATGTCTTTTAAGATTGTTCTCTGATTCAAGCAAAAGTCCACTCACTTTAACCCCTCCTTAGGAAGGGTTGACGTGGTACCCTAATGGAATAGTGGCAGAGATGCAAAATTTGTTCCTATGCGGATACATCCGTTATCCAATAGTTAATAAGAATAGTCACTTTGGGGAAGGTGTCACAAATTCATACTGACATTGGTGAATCTAATATAAACTTTGCTTTATAATATATAGGGCGAGACCACTATACAAGCTTGTCATTTTGTCATCCATAGTTATTATGTACTCCTCGAGACTTTTTCCAGAGTCTAGTACGACTCTTCCCTGTAGGGGGCAGGAAGCACTAACATAGTTCATGCTTAGATGAAATGATGTATGATGGTAACATCATAGGTCTCTAGGTCTAGACGGACCAGGAAAATTCTTTCTTGAGAGTACAGCACCGATTGAGAGTCCACAGATGCAATAATGCTCTGGTAAACTTCCATCAGGACGACATGTCCTGAGCCCAGAAAACGGATTTTGAGCGAAGTGAAAATTCTATTTTTGGTGAGGTAGCCATGTCGTCCTTATGGACCCGCCCTTCCTTTTATTGTAAAACGGCTTATTGACCCCTCCCTATAATACAGTATCTGTAGCACCTCGTATATCGATACAAGGAATAAAGAGGGCGCTACCGCCTTCATCAGATACACACTGGAAACGGAATAGGAGAGATGCCTTATGAGCGGCTCTCTTTTCATTCTCGTTTCAGATTCTTGTCACTGTAACCCCTCGAGGCGTTAATACTGTTCGGGGTAAAGATAGCTATGTGACTTGTCAAGAATACGTCCTCTGATATTATGCGATATCCCTGTGAGATTATTTAGGGATATTCGCTCAAGGAGTTAAAATTCTGGATATCTTAAAAACCCTTTCGATCCTATTGGGTGATTTTTGTCCCAAGAATTTCTTAAATTACACTGAACAGGGATTTAACTGCAGTAAAGCCCATTGAGTGGGATATTTCAGTGTTTTAGGGTTTCCTTGATGCCAGACGTATGAAGAGAAATATAATGAACGCACCCAGCGCCCACGTGTCGGTTGTCAACGTCAACAAGGTAAAGCTTCTTGTAAAGGTGAGTGAAAATTTTACGTTTTTTTCATATCAGCATATACTAGATGACATCATCTTATGTTTAGAATCAAAGTTAACATATCTGTGAAGCTTTGGGATTCGATAGGTCTTTCCAAGGCTTTGTATTTTTTATAATATTTGATGTTTTCTTTCCTTGGGATGAAAATGTCCCATCAGGATTTTGGGGTAATGAAAATTGGGATAATATTATCCCAGCAGTGTTTTCTTTGATATGAAAAGAAAATAACAAAACTAAATTTTTATTGAGAGTAAGTCCTTTTTTAGTGGCTGGTTGAGTATCTTTTTAAAGATTATAGTATGCAGGTGCACAGAATAGCCATCCTTGTTTACCTAACCTAACTTAGCCATTGTTTCCTTCCGATTTTTGACTCTAGGCAATATATATATATATATATATATATATATATATATATATATATATATATATATATATATATATCTATATCTATATATATATATATATCTATATCTATATATATATATATATATATATATATATATATATATATATATATATATATATATATATATATATATATATATTGAATATTGTTTTCTTGTGTTTTCTTGCAGATGAGTAAAAGAAGGCTAACGGAAGAGGAAATACAATTTGCACTGGAAGAGGATGACGACGATTATGAACCATCAGATACTGACAGTGATGGAACAAACGATTCTTCTTCAGATGAATCACAGGATGATACAGTCACAGAAGAGGAAGACCTAGAAGCACCCACTAGCCCAGAAAATGATTCGTACAGACGTATGGAATATGTGTGGACTAAAGACACTACAAATTTTGTGCCTAAGCATGACATACCAGATAAGCATGACTGCATTGTAACTATGTCTGTAACAAGAGCTTCATCAGAGTTGGACATCTTCCTAAGATTATTTCCAAAGAGTCTTTTTCTACAAATAGCACATTACACTAACGAGAGACTTGATATTTTGGCTGAAAAGAAGAAAAAAAATATTCAACACACATGTCTCTCAGAGTTGATGGTAATCTTCGGATGCACACTAGTGATGTCTTACAATCGAGTACCTGCCATGAGAATGTATTGGTCAAGAAAGTCCTCACTAAGAAATGAGAAAATAAGCAAGTCAATTTCAAGGGATAGATTTCAACTAGTTTTTTCGAAACTGTACTTCAATAATCCATGTAAACCAGCAGAATCTTCCAAGATATTCTATGTAGAAGATGTGGTGAGGTGCTTGAAAAAAACTTTTCTTGCTGCAAGAACAGACAGCACATTTCAGTCCATAGATGAAAGCATGACAAAGTTCAAGGGACGTTCCAGCATGAAACAGTATTTGCCTATGAAACCAGTGAAACGAGGAATCAAAACCTGGGTAAGATCAGACTCAAATACTGGCTATGTGTATGACTTCAATATCTATCAAGGAAAGGAAATACAAGTTATGGAAGGAACTCTTGGTGAAAGAGTAGTCAAGATGCTTTCAGAAACAATAAGGGCACCAGAAGTATGCTTATGTTTCGACAGATTTTTCACATCTGTTAGACTCATGTCTTCACTCCCATTTGCAGCAGTTGGGACTTGTATGCCAAATAGGAAGAATCTTCCAAAGCTTGACGTCAAACTTCACCGGGGAGAGTCAGAGATGTACGTTTGTAATGAAGGCATTCTGGTAGTTTCCTGGCAAGACACCAAGTGTGTCACGATTCTGAGTAATTGTCATAATACAGAAATAGGTGTGACGCAAAGAAAAATTAAAGATGGAACAAAAAAAGATCTGCAGTGCCCTGAAGCTTTTATATTTTATAATGATCATATGGGGGGTGTTGACTTAGGGGATCAAATGATAACTCTGTATGACCTTGACAGAAAGAGCAAGAAATGGTGGATCAAAGTATTTTTCAGACTTCTAATGACAGCGGTGTACAATGCACATGTCATTCACAACGAAATCAACCACAAGAAGCGCCCTTTCATTGACTTCTTAGTAACATTAGCAGAATCTTTGATTGAAGAGGGAAGGGAAAATCTGCCACAGAGAAGAGTACGAAGTTTAGGACGGCCTTCCAAAACTTCTAAGGAGCTGAAGAATGTTGACCATATGCCCGTGCATGAAGAAAGCCGTCGAAGATGCATAAGATGCTCTTCAAGGAAGAAAGAAAAGCGAACAAGGTATCAGTGTCAAACATGCAAAGTTCCACTTTGTTTACAATGTTTTCCTATCTACCATACATAGACAGTTGAGTAAAAGTCTCCCAATCATATAGTTATCAGGCTGTTTTTCATTTCACTTTTTTCAAAGGAAAATATAATTATATTGCCTAAGAATTTTCAATGGTGTATGTGTTTTTTTTTTCTCAGTTACTTATCCCAAAAAGCTACATTTATTTTGCCATTATATAGTTTGATGTTTTTTCTCTTCAGGTACAATATACTTATAATAAATGTACACTTATAACTTTGCATTTAATTCCAACATTCCTATATATGCAATATGTATTTTCAACTTTATTGTCCTAACTGGGATCAAACAATCCCAATTTGAATTTCAATATAACACTATTGGGATATATATATATATATATATATATATATATATATATATATATATATATATATATATATATATATATATATATATATATATATATATATATATATCATTATCATAATCATCAACATCATCATCTCCTTATACACCTATTGATATAAAGGGCTTCTGTTAGACTTTGCCAGTTTCCTACTTCACGCTTCATAGTCCCACTATTTTAGTGCCTTGTGGAGCCCAGTTAAACGTTTGGTGAACTAATCTCTCTTTGGGAGTGCATAGAACATACCCAAACCATCTCCATCTACTCCTTACCTTGATCCCATCCACATATGGCACTCCAGTAATATCTTATATTTTCATTTATAATCCTGTCCTGCCACTGAACTCCCAATATCCTTCTGCGGGCTTTGATCTCAAATCTACTAAATCTGTTCGGGGTTCTTTCATTGTCATACCATGACTCATGTCCATAAAGTGACACCGATCTCACTATACTGATACATAGTCTGATTTTTGTAAGTAATTTTAGGCGATTCAATTTACAAATTTTACTTAACCAAGCCATTGTCTGAGGTTCTTTTTTTAATCTTTCACTAAACTCTAATTCTAGAGACCCTAAAATGAAGATCACACTTCCGAAATACTTGAATAGTTCTACATCATTAATATTTTCTACTTCCAGTGATATTTAATTTTCGATTGCATACTGTTCTCATTATTTATGGCTTTCTTCTATTTATCTCGAGCCCAGCCTCATGTGATATTTCATGTATTCTGGTAAGCAAGTATCGCAAATTCTGTGGTATTCTGCTAATATGGACAGCATCATAGGCATACTCTAGGTCTGCTAATTTCCTATTAACAATCCAACCCAATCCTTCTCCATCATTTGAATTGTTGTACGCATTACAAAATTCATTAAGAGGATAAACAGCATAGGTGACAACATATACCCATTGAGTACTCCCCTATTACCTGAAATTCATTAGATAGGACTCCACTAACATTAACTTTGCACTTGCTATGCACAAGAACAGATTTAATCAAATTCACATATTCAAGATGAATTCCATAATACGCAGGACACTCTACAAAATTGAAGTGAAGGGAATTAACCTCTGTTCCACCAAACATGACCAGATAATGGGATATGGGGCGGCGACACTATAGGAAATATATCGATCGTTAACATATTATGGAAAAAAAAACAAGAAATCAAATAATTTTACTATAACATTATTGAAAACACGGTTAAAATGATGGATACTATCTATTATTTAGCATACTGATCGTAAATAGTTGTGCAAACAGTACAAGCAATGCTCTTTGCAATTACTTACTTAAGATTTGTTTATATGTACCTCCCAATATCGTCATCTATATAATTCTAAATTCCAAAGTCGATCGTATTTATTATCTGTCGAGGAATTTAGAACTTATAAAAAGTATAATATTGTTAATGATGTTCATCCAAAATGTGTAGGTAGAATTTTGAAATCCGTATGTACCATAAGATAGCGTTGTATTCAAACATTAGTGCACCCAATCTGTGCAAAATGACATCAAAATATTTAGATTAGATAGATTCAACCATGCCCCTCCGGATAAATATTATTATTATTATTATTATTATTATTATTATTATCATTATTATTATTATTATTATTATTATTATTATTATTATTATTATTATTATTATTATTATTATTATTATTATTATTATTAACTAAGCTACAAACATAGTGGGGAAGGTAAGATGCTATAAGTCCAAGGGCTCCAACAGTGATCAATAACTTAGTGAGGATAGGAAATAAAGCAGTAAATAAACGATATAAGAATTAGTTAACAATTAAAATAAATATTTTAAAAATATTAACAATATTGAAACAGATATTTCATATATAATCTATAAATATACTTATGTCAGCCTGTTCAACGTGAAAAAAAAAATGCTGCAATTTCGAACTTTTGATGTTCTACTAATCTAACTACCCGATTAGGAAAATCATTGTACAACTTGGTCACAGCTGGAATAAAACTTTTAGAGTACTGTGTAGTATTGGGCCTCATGATGGAGAAGCATATTTATTGGAATTAATTCCATGCCTAGAATCACCAATAGGATGGAAGTGTTCGGGAATTTCTGAATGTGAAGGATAGTCAGAATTATGAAAAATATTGTGCAACATGCATTATGAACTAATTGAGCGACGTTGCTGGAGATTAGTATCTAGATCAGGAATTTTAATAGACCGTAAGTTTCTATCCAAACTTCTTCAAAATAGAGTATGATACATCAGGGATAGGTTGCTCAGTCTTCACTAATAATGAAATCAAGGCATGATCACATGTCCCAAGCAATTACCAGACCTGTGAGTAGCTTTATTTACGATTTGCTCACAGCCTAATTCAGAGGCATAGTCCAAATCTCTTAAGCAATGGCGATCAGTAGGAAAAATAGAATTTAACCACTCCCTATGGTGAGCATTGAAATCCCCAACAGAAACAACAGTGGCTTTTCTATCTCATCTTCTTATCTTCTTGTGTCGTAGCCATAATGGTAAGAAGATAATGGAAGATAGAATCACTCATGTTTGGATTCCGGTGGAGCGAACACACGTCCTCTGATATTATGCGATATCCCTGTGAGATTATTTAGGGATATTCGCTCAAGGAGTTAAAATTCTGGATATCTTAAGGTAAAATTCTCTGTGAATATCACTGTACTCAAATATACCCTAGGAAGCTACCTTTTAGGAACTTCCATCAGGATGACATGGCCTGAGCCCAAAAGTACATATATATATATATATATATATATATATATATATATATATATATATATATATATATATATATATATATATATACATATATATATATATATATATATATATATATATATATATATAAAGGGTAAAATCCACAGGAAACAGGAAAGGAAAAGACCACGTATCAAGCGCTTTCGTGTATTACGTACACTTCTTCGGGGTACAAAGAAGAACTGTACGTAATACACGAAAGCGCTTGGTACCTGGTCTTTTCCTTTCCTGTTTTCTGTGGATTTTACCCTTTAATATATGTCATGTGCAGTTTTGTGACTGATAAGTAATGTATATATATATATATATATATATATATATATATATATATATATATATATATATCATTATCATAATCATCAACATCATCATCTCCTTATACACCTATTGATATAAAGAGCTTCTGTTAGACTTTGCCAGTTTCCTACTTCACGCTTCATAGTCCCACTATTTTAGTGCCTTGTGGAGCCCAGTTAAACGTTTGGTGAACTAATCTCTCTTTGGGAGTGCAAAGAACATACCCAAACCATCTCCATCTACTCCTTACCTTGATCCCATCCACATATGGCACTCCAGTAATATCTTATATTTTCATTTATAATCCTGTCCTGCCACTGAACTCCCAATATCCTTCTGCGGGCTTTGATCTCAAATCTACTAAATCTGTTCGGGGTTCTTTCATTGTCATACCATGACTCATGTCCATAAAGTGACACCGATCTCACTATACTGATATATAGTCTGATTTTTGTAAGTAATTTTAGGCGATTCAATTTACAAATTTTACTTAACCAAGCCATTGTCTGAGGTTCTTTTTTTAATCTTTCACTAAACTCTAATTCTAGAGACCCTAAAATGAAGATCACACTTCCGAAATACTTGAATAGTTCTACATCATTAATATTTTCTACTTCCAGTGATATTTAATTTTTCATTGCATACTGTTCTCATTATTTATGGCTTTCTTCTATTTATCTCGAGCCCAGCCTCATGTGATATTTCATGTATTCTGGTAAGCAAGTATCGCAAATTCTGTGGTATTCTGCTAATATGGACAGCATCATAGGCATACTCTAGGTCTGCTAATTTCCTATTACCAATCCAACCCAATCCTTCTCCATCATTTGAATTGTTGTACGCATTACAAAATTCATTAAGAGGATAAACAGCATAGGTGACAACATATACCCATGGAGTACTCCCCTATTACCTGAAATTCATTAGATAGGACTCCACTAACATTAACTTTGCACTTGCTATGCACAAGAACAGATTTAATCAAATTCACATATTCAAGATGAATTCCATAATACGCAGGACACTCTACAAAATTGAAGTGAAGGGAATTAACCTCTGTTCCACCAAACATGACCAGATAATGGGATATGGGGCGGCGACACTATAAGAAATATATCGATCGTTAACATATTATGGAAAAAAAAAACAAGAAATCAAATAATTTTACTATAACATTATTGAAAACACGGTTAAAATGATGGATACTATCTATTATTTAGCATACTGATCGTAAATAGTTGTGCAAACAGTACAAGCAATGCTCTTTGCAATTACTTACTTAAGATTTGTTTATATGTACCTCCCAATATCGTCATCTATATAATTCTAAATTCCAAAGTCGATCGTATTTATTATCTGTCGAGGAATTTAGAACTTATAAAAAGTATAATATTGTTAATGATGTTCATCCAAAATGTGTAGGTAGAATTTTGAAATCCGTATGTACCATAAGATAGCGTTGTATTCAAACATTAGTGCACCCAATCTGTGCAAAATGACATCAAAATATTTAGATTAGATAGATTCAACCATGCCCCTCCCTATAAATATTATTATTATTGTTATTATTATTATTATTATTATTATTATTATTATTATTATTATTATTATTGTTATTATTATTATTATTGTTATTATTATTATTATTATTATTATTATTATTATTATTATTATTATTATTATTATTACTAAGCTACAAACATAGTGGGGAAGGCAAGATGCTATAAGTCCAAGGGCTCCAACAGTGATAAATATCTTAGTGAGGATAGGAAATAAAGCAGTAAATAAACGATATAAGAATTAGTTAACAATTAAAATAAATATTTTAAAAATATTAACAATATTGAAACAGATATTTCATATATAATCTATAAATATACTTATGTCAGCCTGTTCAACATGAAAAAAAAAATGCTGCAATTTCGAACTTTTGATGTTCTACTAATCTAACTACCCGATTAGGAAAATCATTGTACAACTTGGTCAGAGCTGGAATAAAACTTTTAGAGTACTGTGTAGTATTGGGCCTCATGATGGAGAAGCATATTTATTGGAATTAATTCCATGCCTAGAATCACCAATAGGATGGAAGTGTTCGGGAATTTCTGAATGTGAAGGATGGTCAGGATTATGAAAAATATTGTGCAACATGCATTATGAACTAATTGAGCGACGTTGCTGGAGATTAGTATCTAGATCAGGAATTTTAATAGACCGTAAGTTTCTATCCAACAAATTAAGTTTAGAATCAGCAGCTGGAGACCAGACAGAGATCAATACACGAAACAAAGTGGAATGAAAGAGTTAAAACACTTATTCAAAATAGAGTATGATACATCAGGGATAGGTTGCTCAGTCTTCACTAATAATGAAATCAAGGCATGATCACATGTCCCAAGCAATTACCAGACCTGTGAGTAGCTTTATTTACGATTTGCTCACAGCCTAATTCAGAGGCATAGTCCAAATCTCTTAAGCAATGGCGATCAGTAGGAAAAATAGAATTTAACCACTCCCTATGGTGAGCATTGAAATCCCCAACAGAAACAACAGTGGCTTTTCTATCTCATCTTCTTATCTTCTTGTATCGTAGCCATAATGGTAAGAAGATAATGGAAGATAGAATCACTCATGTTTGGATTCCGGTGGAGCGAACACAAATAGAAGCTGTTATACCTGCCACAAACTTTTAATATCCCTTTCCTAACTACAATAAGCTGGTTAGACAATTTTTGGGAGAGCATAGTTCCTATTGTATCTCTTGGGTACCCCCTTTCAAGTTATGACTACACCTTCTGCAACTAAGCGTGAAAGGAAATATTTATATATATATATATATATATATATATATATATATATATATATATATATATATATATATATATATATATATATATACATATATATATATATATATATATAGTCAAGTTTTCACTCCACTATTGTACATATTGAATATTATAAATTGTTTTTAGTACTTTCTTACTTTCTTTATGCACGCCCTCTGTTGATTGCTTTCTTCACTTTTGATCCTTCCTGGTCCAGGGCAAAGTCTCGTTTCCCATTATTCCTCCTTTATGTTCTTCATTTTGTTTACTTAGGTACTTCAAATTTCTTGTTAAGTTAGGTGTATTCTTCCTGTTCTGAAGACAGTGTTTGTGGCTCTTATCTCCTTATACCAAGTGCATTTTGATATTTAGATATTATGTTTAATTGTGTTGAATTATTGAACTATTTGCCATATGTTTAATTATTCTAGTGAAGTGTTTTGTTGAAACTATTTCGTTCATGTATAAGTGCTAAGTAATTAAAGTGTTAATTTGTATAATTGGTAATTATTAATTATAATAAGAGATTGATGAGTTTCGTTCACCCGACCATGGTTTCGCACAGATTGGATTTTATTTTGGTGGAATATTATTTTTTTTATGCTTCCTACTGAGTGTTAGATAAGGCCATCTTTAAGCTAAAGTATTTACCACTGAATACGAGGACATTCAGCTTAGGCATGTCATAATTTGGGGGCCTGACCGGGATTCCAAATCTGTTGTCCGACTATAAACTGTTGAAATTTTTTTGGTGAATTTTTAAGAACCGTTGGTGAACGATATGTCCTGATATTGTTCTTCATTAATTTGTACAGTTAGTGCCATGCTACGCTGTTCTTCGCTTTCATTAAACTGTGTTTGACAGTAGTTACCAGGCAAGAATACACCTTATCTCTCCTTAAACCAAGGTAAAGTATTTTTGAAGGATAAGTCGATAACAAGTGTTAATTGACAGGGATCTCTGCGTATATCGCCTCTTATGCCCGCCTCATTAATATTTTCCATAATAAAGGTCACCCTCGCTATTATATAAAGTGATAAATTATGTTAATCTTACGTTACCTTACACATCGTTGCTTAGCTCCCGACCTTTCGGATTAGCAAAATCCACTGTACTCCTTTATAAAGTCTTCTCATTGTGGAAGATTTAGTTCATTTTCACACTTTTAGTGTACCTCGAACACTCTGTGATTCCAGACTTTCTATAATTACCGAATTACGCTAGTTTAACTCCACAAGATTAGATATGTGGTTTAGCTAGGTTGCTGCGTAAATCTTTAGGTAATTACCATTCTGTAACTAGCAGTTGTCGTTATTCGTATTTAAATACTATTCTCGCTGTCTGTTAGCGTTCTATTATACGTACAGTAATAGCGTTGGGCTGCAGTTATTTTAAATTTATCAGTATAGGCTCTTGGTAGTAAATATAACTTGTTAAGTTTGTTTATGTTAGGAGCAATGTACGTGTAGCTACTGATAACTTTATTTTATAAATACGAATAGTGTTCAGAATGACTAACTCTAAGTTAATGTATTCGCATTTAGTCAGCCATTCATTGTTAGGTAGGTAGGATTTGTTGTATTTAGAAAAGTGTTGTGTAGTGAGTAATTAAACTTTGTTCAAAAATGCCTTTTAATCTAGAGAGCTTTGTTGGAAACCCCAAAGAGGAATTATCTACGCTCAGGTATGCTACTAAACAGGATCTGTGTGACCTTGCAGCAAAATGTAACATTGTGGCTGATCCTGCTTATGTGAAGGCTAGATTACGGAGTAATATTTTAGATTATTTAGTCAACCAAGAGATTATTGCAGATGATGAAGAAGTACAAGCACTCAGAATTGCAGCAGGAGTACTTCCGTCTGTTCCAGTAGATACAGAAGTAGAGAAAATAAGGCTTCAATTACAGTTAGGGAAGGTAAAGAAAGAAAAGACCGAACAGGAGCTCTATCTAGAAGAGAAGAGAGCAGAAGCGATAGAGAAGGAACGAGAAGCGGAGATGAGACACCAGATATAACTCCAGGAGCTTTCTTCACGTAACAGAAAGGAAGCCACACTCCCTGCTACGTTTGAAGTTTTTAAAGCAAGTAAGGTTGTACTTGATTTCGATGAGAAAGATCGCGAGGTTTTCTTCCAGAACTTTGAACGAATCGCAGAAACCTTAAAATGGCCAGTAGAATTCTGGTCTTTGCTCATCAGGAACAAAGTTAAGGGTAAAGCTGCATTTGTTGCTTCACAACTGGTAAGTGAAAAAGACTATATAGTATTAAAGAAAACTATCTTGGATGCATACTCCATTACCATAGAAGGGTATAGACAAAATTTTAGAAATTCTGTTAAAACTTTCAACCAAACTTTCGTAGAATTTTTTAGTGTCAAAAATAGGCAGTTGAATAAGTGGTTAGAAAGAGCAGGTGTTGATAACTTCGAATCATTGAAGAATTTGATTCTTCTAGAAGAATTTTTGAGGAAAGTGCCTACTCATATCTCAACCTTCATTCATTTTAAAGGTGAAACACTGGTAAAGAAGGCAGCTAGTCTCGCCGATGATTACCACTTAATCCATAAATCACAAAAGGGTCAAACTAACAAATCAACTCCTTCCTTTTCCAAATCTCCCCAGGTATCCTGTACTTACTGCAAGAAAGAGGGTCACACTATTGAAAATTGTCCGCTTCCCCAGTGCAAAACTTCAAAAGCAAAAGAAGGTAAAAATGCCCAGTCAAGGAGCACATGCCATGTGACTACCCCGATGGAAGGGTTGCAGCTGTTTGAAGGATTGATTTGTGATGTTACTGTAAATGGTACTTCACTGAAGTGCCTCAGAGACTCTGGTTCCTCTCAGTCTATATTGGCAGACTTAAGTTCGGAGAATTTAACTTATACTAAGGAATTTATAACCATTTCAGATTTAACCTCTTCCAGGACTCTGCCTCTTGCTGAAGTGGAAATTGTTAGTCCTTACTTTACAGTAGCTGTGTTAAAGCAAGCTTTGCCGTGTTCTCCAGTAAAGCTGATATTGGGTAATGATCTAGCAGGGTCACAGGTGAAAACTAATTTCATTATTTCAGATCCTGAATTCGTAATCCAAGAACAATGTAAGTCCATGAAATCTCCACCAGCTGTAACTCAGGTTGTGACTAGGAATACTTCCAGGGCAGGACCTTTGAAAAGTAAGAGTAAAACTACTGGAAGATCTATGGAGGCCTTAGACTTAGTGAACGTAGGTAAGAAAGAGTTTACTGAGCTACAGAAAGAGGACCCCAGCCTTAGTGAACTTTGGAAAAAGGTGAGAATTCCAGATGAAAATCCAAAATTGCCATAATAACCATACTTGGAGGGATTGCCACCAAATAGTCATTCCTCAACCTCTAAGACATTCCTTGTTAGACCTCGCTCATTCTGCAGAATCCCACTTAGGGGTCAACAAGACATAAAAAAGAGTAAGTGAAAACTATTATTGGCTAGGCCTTGGTAAAGATATTAAGAGCTATGTAGCTTCATGTCACCATTGTCAGGTTACGGGTCAACCTAACAAGAGAAACCCGCCAGCACCACTCCAAAACGTTCTAGTTCCCAAAACTCCTTTTTACAAACTCTTCATAGATTGCGTTGGTCCCTTGCCAAAGACTAAGAGAGGGAATGAATACATACTGACCGCTATGTGTCCCACTTCAAGGTACCCTTTGGCATTTGCAATCAAAAACATAAATACAAAGACTATATTACTAAATCTTAGGAAGATTTTCACTGCTTTAGGATTTCCTTATGAGTTGCAATGTGACCAGGGAACTAATTTTACAAGCCATGTCTTCAAACAAGCTATGCATACATTGAATATTCATAATGTTAACTCGTCTATATATCATCCACAGACAAATGGTGCCCTGGATAGGTTCCATCAAACCTTGAAGAACCTTTTGCGTAAGTACAGCAGTGAAACTGCAAATCATTGGGATGAGGACCTCGATCTCCTAATGTATGTTTTTCGATGCACTCCACATGACTCCACAGGGATATCTCCCTTTGAGGCATTGTTTGGTCGTCGACCACGAACTGTATTGGGTATGGTGAAAGAAAATATTTTGCATCAGAAACCAGAAGAAACTACTAACACGTTGCAATATATTAAAGACCTTAAATGTAAGTTTCATCAGATAAATGATTTGGTATGTTCTAAACTCCTTAACTCATAACAAGTAACGCAGCAACAGGGGAACAAGAAAGCCAGGTTAAGGGAGTTCCAGAAAGGTGACCAGGTACTATTATACCATCCAATTCCTGGAGCTCCATTGAGAGAGAAGTTTGCTGGCCCATATACAGTCCTAGATCGTCTTTCTAAGGTAAACTATGTAATTAGTACCCCAGACATGTGAACTTGTTGAAGCGGTACCAAAGTAGAGTAAGTAGTGAACCACCTCGAGTAACATTGGTGACTACCTCAACTCTTAGGTCTAAAGACAACTAAACTGTGGCTACTACTAATAAAGACCCTTATGAAGAACCGGAACTGATATCTTTTAGAAATTTAACTACCTCTGAGATAATGGGTAAGCTTGACTCCTTCTTATCACACTTGTCCACAAATGAAAGCAAAGAACTAAACTCCTTACTCACCAGTTTTCAGGACTTGTGCACTGATGATCCAGGAACCTGTAACCTGATTCAACATGACATCTTGCTGGAGCCGGGAACACAGCCCATCAGACAACCATTTTACAGAGCGATAGGAAAGAAGCTTGAATCCTTAAGGTCAGAGGTACAGTACTTGATAGATCACAAGTTAGCAGTCCCAAGTACCTCTCCTTGGGCTTCACCTTGTATACTTGTACCAAAAGTAAATGGTAAGTTACGGCTATGTACAGACTACCGCAGACTGAATAAGGTCACCGTTAAGAATTCTTTTCCTTTGCCACAGATCAATGATATTTTAGACAACATAAGTAATTCAAAGGTTTTGACTCAGATTGATTTACTAAAAGGGTACTATCAAGTAAAACTGACCCCAAAGGCCCAATCAATCTCTGCTTTTGTAACACCCTTTGGCCTATTTGTATATGTGGTTATGCCTTTTGGGCTCTCTAATGCCCCTGTTACATTTCAGAGGCTGATGGCAGAGGTAATCCGAGATTTACCTAATGTCTGTGTACTTGGACAATATAGTCAAAGCAAACATGACTTGGGAGGAGCATCTGCAGACACTATCAAAACTGTTTACACGACTACGTACCGTAGACGCCAGTGGCACAGGTTATGGAGCTGTACTCCTACAATCTTATGCTCCTAATGACACCAGCTCTATTCCAACACTGCATTACCTACCAGTAGCATATCTCTCGAGATTCTTCAGAGGAGCACAAACCAGATGGGCTACCGTAGAGAAGGAGCTTTACGCTATCGTAGCTTCTTTACAACACTTCCAACCCTATCTTGAAGGTCATCGTCGGGTCATTGTCTTTACATATCACCGACCTCTCACGTTCCTAAACCGCACCAGACTCAAAAATCTAAAACTCTTATGGTGGTCTTACATCCTTGGCACCTTTAATATTCAGCTTCCAAGCATCAAAGGAACTAACAACACCATTGCAGACACCTTGTCACGCCTTCCATCAGCATCTTCAGATGGATCCACTGCTATGGACCCATCTTAGTGGGGGGGAATTGTCAAGTTTTCACTCCACTATTGTACATATTGAATAGTATAAATTGTTTTTAGTACTTTCTTACTTTTTATATGCACGCCCAATGCTGATTGCTTTCTTCACTTTTGATCCTTCCTGGTCCAGAGCAAAGTCTCGTTTCCCATTATTCATCCTTTATGTTCTTCATTTTGTTTATTTGGGTACTTCAAATTTCTTGTTAAGTTAGGTGTATTCTTCCTGTTCTGAAGACAGTGTTCGTGGCTCTTTCTCCTTATACCAAGTGCATTTTGTTATTTAGATATAATGTTTAATTGTGTTGAATTATTGAACTATTTGCCATATGTTTAATTATTCTAGTGAAGTGTTTTGTTGAAATAATTTCGTTCATGTATAAGTTTTAAGTAATTAAAGTGTTAATTTGTATAATTAGTAATTATTAATTATAAGAGATGGCTGAGTTTCGTTCACCCGACCATTGTTTAGCACAGATTGCATTTTATTTTGGTGGAATATTATTTTTTTTATGCTTCCTACTGAGTGTTAGCTAAGGCCATCTTAGCTAACATTCAGCTTAGGCATGTCATTATATATATATATATATATATATATATATATATATATATATATATATATATATATATATATATATATATATACACACATACATACATACATACATATATATATATACATATATATATATATATATATATATATATATATATATATATATATATATATATATATATATATATATATATATATATATATATATATATATATATATATATATATATATATATATATATATATATATATATATATATATATATATATATATATATATATATATATATATATGAGAGATAATTCTAACTTAGAAGGATCATCTGGTAACTTGACTTTTCATAAATGTGAAATTATAGACCAAAATTTGTGTATATGGAATAATACGCAAAAGTCGAGATATTGAAACGTTTTTGAATAATTATGAAGCAAAATAAATAAGAATTCAAAACAGCATAATCATACATAAATGAATAATGGTTATGTAGAGCATATTTAATGAGGAATCTGATGATGTCACATCTAGATATCGCAAAATTATACCACATATAATATTGTAGATTAATCCTTAATATAAAAAGTACGTAGATGGAATATGGAAAAATTGATAAAAAAAAAAAAAAAAAATATCCTTGATAATCACTAATGCAATATTCATTAATGAATGCCATGTGCTTGCACCCTATCTCAAATACCAATGTTATGAAATAAACTAACACGTTTCTATATAAGTACAGAATACTTTTATTGTTTTTATGTAAAACAATATTTGAAATCAGATGTGATCTTCACATTTGTGTAGAAAATAATATGGGAAAATTTCGCGATCTTTTATCTTTATTGTTTTACATGAAAGGGGTTAGTGTAATCAGTATAATACCTGATATGCTATAAAATCTGCAGGAACAGCATCGATAAGAACAAAAGTATACAAACGACTGTCTCGTACACGTAAAAAAAACCAAAAAATACCTCATTATATAACAGAAATACGAAACTTCACTATAAACAGCAACATTGAATGAAAATGTAAGGCTGTGCTTATGTTGAGTGTCAGGTGAGATATGATACAGGACCATCATTAGTTATGTAATAGAAATAAGCTAAAAGGGAAATGTATACAATATCAGCGAATGCATTAGCTTAGTATCAATTGTATTTCTATTGCTTTCACATATCTATAGAGGTATTTAGATTTTCAATCACATAATACGAATGATATTGCAATATAGCTGTTAGGTTCTAACAGAGAGGCAAGGTGAATGCAACGAGTTAATAATAATAATAATAATTATTATTATTATTATTATTATTATTATTATTATTATTATTATTATTATTATTATTACTTGCAAAGCTACAACACTAGTTGAAAAAGAAGGAAGCTATAACTCCAGGGGCCCAAACTGGAAAATAGCCCAGTGAGGAAAGGAAACAAGGAAAAATAAAATATTTTAAGAAGAGTAACATCATTAAAATGAATATTAATTACATGAACTATAAAAACTTTAACAAAATACGAGGAAGAGAAATTAAATAGAATAGTATGCCCGAGTGTAGCCGCAAGCAAGAGAACTCTAACCAAAGACAGTGAACAACCATGGTACAGAGGCTATGGCACTACCCAAGAATAGAGAGCAATGGTTTGATTTTGGAGTCTCCTTCTTCGAGAGGAGCTACTTACCATAGGAAAAGTCTCTTCTACCCTTACCAAGAGGAAAGTAGCCACGGAACAATTACAATGCAGTAGTTCCCCCCTTAAGAGAAGAAGAATTGTTTGCTAATCTTAGTGTTGTCAGGTGTATGAGGACAGAGAAGAATCTGTAACCACACTATCGGTGTATATATAGGCAAATAGAAAATGAGCCGTAACCAGAGAGAATGATCCAATGTAGTACTGTCTGGCCAATCAAAGGGCCCCCATAACTCTCTAGCGGCAGTATCTCAACGGGTGGCTAGTACCCAGCTTAACCTAGTACCTACCTACAGATGGTTGAGACCAAGAAAGACACGAGGAATACGAGACATGAGATAGTAAGCTTAAACAGGTTCATATTATCATGAGATAAAAAAAAAAAAAAAAAAAAAAAAAAAAAAAAGAGGTGCAGTTACAGTACACGAGCGTGTATAGAACGCGTGCGTTACATTATATTCTGCAAAAGCTTTTAAGTCACACCATTTTGATTCTTAGTTCTTGAATAATTTCTGGCATATTTTGAGCAATAGTAATATCAATATACATTTTGAAACCATTATTACAATTAACCATAACAGACCATCTCTGAAATGCGTAGGCCTATTCAACAATCAAAATTAAAGGAATGTCATAAATCTGTAGTAGGAGGAAACACGAAATATATCATATTTTCGCTAGCAACAAGATTAATCCTTAAGAATTGATTTGTTGTACAGATAACGTTATTTATAAATTGGAAAACATTGTGCGGAGAGGACTAAACAATTCCATTCTTTAATGTATGAAATCACTAATGCTACGAAATAAACAATTGTAAGTAGATTTTATAAGGATCTGGTAAAATCAAACGTTCTGTACCAACCGTGTGTCACACAATCGTACATAGTAACGACATTTCATTTTGGGTGTATATTATGTTTGTATCTTCGCTCTCTTTTCACACTAAAAAGAACCTGAATAAACATGTATCTTTTTCATACCGTTAGCTGGTAACCAGTGTGGTATCAGTAGAACAGGAAATTTCCTGCTGCATTGAACCTGAAATAATGAGTCTTTTTCTCACCGTTAACTGTTAACCGGTACGGTGTCGGTTGAACAAGAAATTTCCTGTTGCATTTAGTTTTTGTATATAAAGGCGAGTATCTGTAATAAAGTTACTCAGTTGCTTTCATCCTGTCTTTGAGTCTCAACCTTCTCTCGGCTCATCACATTGGTGACTCGCTCCTCCCGCCTCCCAACCCCCTTCGCCCCTCCGTCGTTGGTACTATGGCGGACTATACGGCAATTGGCGTTGCGGCTCCCCCATTGAAACTTTCGTCATTCGCCAGGGGAGAGGCGTTTGCTTGGTAAGAGCATTCAGAAGTCCAGTTTCGCATCAAGGGCATAACTCGCTTAACCACCAAAGCAGATTATGTTCTCACGGCGATACCCGAGGACACCTTCCCGGAAATATCCGACTGGCTTTGTGAACAAGGAGACACCCTAAAAGCGTATGACGCCCTCAAAACAAACCTTCTGCAGCAGTACTCGCCGTCGCCAGCCGCCCGTACAGCAAAGCTTTTTCTGCTCTCTCAACAACTGTTGGGGGACCAAAGGGCTTTGTTCGCCCTCAGGCAAAGGACCAGTATTGCTCACCTGCAACCTACCGCAGATGGCTCTCCTCGTGAGGTGAACCTTCTTCATGCCCTTTGGATACGCCGTTTACCCGCACCTATACGCGCTACTATACCCGATGTGGATAGTTTACCCATAAAGGACTTGATGACCAAAGCCGACGCACTTATGGACAGCCACTGCATGACCTCCATCAACGCCTCCACTCCTGACAAAGAGGACGCCTGTTCAACGTCAACCGAAGCTGACGTGAATGCCGTAAGACATACACTCCTATCCCGTGACGTACCGAAGCAGTGACAAAGCCACCCACCACCAACCACTCGCTCGCGCCCCAACCAACGACTTCTACAGCCACTTACTGCCTCCCATTGGCCGCAGTTTTGCTACTACCACACCGGATTCGGGGCAACCGCGAAGAAATGTGCCAAGGATTGTCAGTGGCCAAAAAACCTGTAAGTAGTCCATCGCTCGTGACAGTGGCCTGCCGTATTTCTAATCTTTTCTTTTTACATGATGCAGGAACGGGCGAGGGATTTTTGGTAGACATGGGTGCTTGTCGTTCTCTTTGGCCAAGGGAATTCTTCAGGGCATGATGTAGCCTGTCTACGTCTGCCAACGTCCACTTGGTAGCTGACATCGGATCTGCGATACCCACCTACGGTTACGAGAACCTCACATTATCGTTTGGAAACGGTAAATTTAATTGGAAGTTTCTCGTTGCTGACGTCACATTGCCAATCCTTGGTGCGGATTTCCTCTTTCATTTCCACCTCTTGGTTAATGTCGCCCACCGACGATTGGTCAACACAGACTCGTACTTGTTGACACCTCTTCAACCCGCACCCTCCAACCTCGCTCTCGATATCAGCGTACCTACGGAGGCCTACGCCCACCTCCTCATGTTGTACCCGGAGGTTTTCTGTCCAGAACTTAGCCAAACACCCACGGCTCCTACCAAGCACAGTATTCATCACTATATCAAGACGATGGGACCCCCAGTCTTCACAAAATTCAGACGTCTGGCACGGGCCTAATTGGCAGCCGCCAAACAGACATTCGCCGAAATGGAGGACATAGGACTTTGCCAAAAGGCCTCCAGCCCATGGTCGTCACCCTTACATATCGTTCTGAAGAAAGACGGCTCCCTCCATCCGTGCGGGGATTACAGGCCCCTGAACATGCAAACAGAACCGGATCACTACCCCCTCCCAAACATCACCAACGTGACCTCCTACCTGTACAAAGGGAAGGTTTTCTCTAGGATCGACCTCCTGAAGGGGTATTATCAGGTGCCTATGAACCCAGAAGACATCCCCAAGACCGCTATCACCATTCCATTTGGTACATACACCTTCAATTACTCCTGTTTTGGCCTTCAAAATGCTGGGGCCACGTTTCAACGTCTCATGGATGGCATCTCAGGGGACCTCCCCGTCTGTGTATGTTATGTCGACGACATAGTTGTGCACTTCTCCTCAAAAGAGGAACACATCCATCACATGCGCATCGTGCTCGACCGCCTGCAACAAAACGGCCTTGTAGTCTGGTACGACAAGTGTACCTTTGGCGCCAACGAAGTGTCGTTCTTAGGGCACCGCATCACTCCTGAAGGAGTCCATCCCCTCCCTGAGAAGGTAGTAGCCATTCAGGACTTCCCCGCACCCTCGACCTTCAAAGCTCTACAGGAATTCTTGGGCATGATCGACTATTATCACCGTTCTCTACCAGCCATTGCCACCACTCTTGCTCCCCTCTACGCCTCCCTCAAGGGCAAGCCAAAGGACCTGAAGTGGGGTCCTCTTCAAGAAGCAGCCTTCTGCAATGCAAAGAAGGCCCTATCAACTGCTATGGCTGTCACCTTTCCTATCCCACATGCCCCTCTCTTTCTCTCCACCGATGCCAGTGACTTTGCTATTTGTGCAGTACTCGAGCAGGTGGTCAACGGCTCGCCGCGCCCACTGGCCTTATTCAGCAGAAAGCTGTCCGAGGCAGAATCGGGTTATTCTACCTTCGATCGCGAATTGCTGGCGGTGCACTTGGCTGTCCGTCACTTTTGCCATTTCATAGAAGGTACGCCCTTCGTCATTTGCACAGACCACATGCCTCTGATGCCTGGTCCGCCCATCAACGCTGACATCTCTCCGCCGTGGCTGAATACAATTGAACCCTTCAATACGTCCCTGGGAAAATGAATCCCGTTGTCAATGCCCTGTCAAGAAACACGTTGGCTGCCATTCAACTAGGATTGGATTATAACGCCTTGGCTGAAGCCCAACAATAGGATCCAGAGTATCAAGCATGTAGGACATCCTGCACGTCTCTCTGTTGGGAAGACTTCCACCTCGAAGACTCCAACACCACCCTCCTCTGTGACGTCAGTACTGGTAGACCGCAACCTTGGATTCCTGCTCCCATGCGCCGACAGGTGTTTGATTTCATTCACAGCCTTTTACATCCCTCGTGCCGTTCTGCTGCACAGCTGCTGAAGACGAGGTTCATTTGGCATGGCATTTCTAAGGATGCTAAGGATTGGGTCCGTGCCTGTACTTCTTGCCATACTTCCAAAGTAAATCGACACATGGATTCAGGAGTGGGCACCTTTCCTCAACCTCAGCATCGTTTCACACACATTCACGTCGATGTTGTAGGCCCCCTACCCACATCACAAGGCCATAGTTACCTGTTTACCGTCATCGACCGCTCCACTCGTTAGCCTGAAGCCATTCCCATGGAAACTGCAATGTCCGCCTCATGCACATCTGCCTTATTCTCTGGATGG
>NC_090748.1:58955472-58967972 GCF_036898095.1 Palaemon carinicauda | reverse complement strand
ACAATTCTATCATAACGTGCGAATCATGCTTTTTCAACAAGATTCTTTAAACCCAATTTTTCCTATATGACTAGGGAGATCATTAAAAAAAACCTAGATCAAAGATTAAAATTTTTTTTAGAGAACTGTATGGCATTGAACTATAAGAGAGAAAAGGTCTGGATTTAAGAAATATGGTAGAAATAAGTCGAACAATAATTCTTGATGAGGCTTGCTCTACCACTCTTAGTTTTGGCTGGTGGTCACGGATACCAATTCTCCAAATAACATCACTCCAACAAACAAACTAATATGAAACTAAACTACACTAAATGAAAATAATTGACAACTCATTAGATATCATGTAATCATATACTAACATTTTGAGCGCCTTTACGAAGATTTTTTCACTACGGTGACGTCACAAGTATGTCTGAAATACTACACTAATCGGAAAATTTTTCGTTGGAAATAATCTATTTTGTTTTATAAAATAGAATTGTTCTATCTTGGTAAATTAGATTTTTTTCTTATTTTATTCTTAATATGCAGTATCCATTTTCATTAAAAAAAGTACATCAAGAAAAGTTTTATTATCCGTTGAGTTCATATTCTGGAGACATCTTATTACCAGCGAAAAGCGAGCGGGCAATAGAGTGATTTCCTTCCAAAAGGCTAACGATTAGCAGTAGTATTCCCATTATCAAAACATTGAGTAATGATACATAGAATTTTTGATAACGTATTAAGAAATCTGAAGATTTAACGGTGAACTGAAAATCAAAATACGGAGAGAGAGAGAGAGAGAGAGAGAGAGAGAGAGAGAGAGAGAGAGAGAGAGAGAGAGAGAGAGAGAGAGAGATGAATAATCCTAGCAACGTAGGACATTGTCGCCGGAGAGAGAGAGAGAGAGAGAGAGAGAGAGAGAGAGAGAGAGAGAGAGAGAGAGAGAGAGAGAGAGAGAACGTTTTCGTATGATAATTAATATTCATCATGAAGAGATTTCAAATAAATTGAGAAATTATATGAAAAAAGTACGCCACTCGTATGTGCACAATCTTACGATACGGTAGCGAGACCATCATATCAGCTGATCATAACCAAAGGTAAACAGAATAT
This sequence comes from Palaemon carinicauda, assembly GCF_036898095.1. NCBI lineage: Eukaryota > Metazoa > Arthropoda > Malacostraca > Decapoda > Palaemonidae > Palaemon > Palaemon carinicauda. The sequence goes on along the minus strand of NC_090748.1, from coordinate 58,966,874 downwards.
TAAGTAATTTTTGGTGTTTAGAATTCTTCTGAAATTGAAAAAAAATCGAATACAAAAATGCTTTAAGAGAACATATGATATTCTACTAAACAAGAAAATGAAATGATAATATACTGGAAGAAAATATTGATAAAATATGACTAACATGATCGCCGAATCATGACGCATCATAATTAATCTATGGACAATGATTTGCAAGCCAGTCCAACTTTTACCTTTCTATACTGAATATGTGTTTGGTCACCAAACTGATCTAAGAAGACTGCCTTCCAAATCCACCGTGGTGTTGGCAAACATGTCCCCCCTCCCAAAGAAAGGCCGCAAGTATTTCCTTTGAAAGTAAAGTTATCGCTTCAAAAATATGCTATGAAATGCATCTAGCATAGTACTAATGCCCAGCTCCAAATAAGTAAAGGGCCTTTTGTTTCAGGGAATACATGTGAAGAGGCCAATCATATTCACATTTTGCTTGGATGAACAGGTGTATGAAGCAGCCTACCCACAGACGTTTTATTCTTGAGAATCAAACAACATCCAGCTCTTCCTAAATATAATCTACAGTTATTTTTGCCGAGTCACCTATGACACAAGATGATCATTTGCGACATCTAACTTTAAGAATTCTGGCAAATGCTTCTGAACACATATCATGCTAGCACATCCTTGCACTTGTACCAAAATAAGACAATTACCAAAATGTTCCTCCAATCTGTGAATTAGTGTAGCCCTTTCTTTTCGATAAGGGCAGGATTTATCTCTCTGAGACATTTCAGCAACAGTAGAAGTTGAGTCTTCAGAATGGAAAGTAGATGACAGAAAATCCAAGAACTCTCAATATAAGTTATGTATTTCTGTCGAATTCCATATTCTGGAAATATGATCTATTATCCTTTCGACTATATGATTTAAGTTGCACTGATGGACGTGATGCAGCAGGAAAATTGCGCTTTGAAGTAATCTTTTTAAAACAGTCCTCATAGTATTAGGCATCTGCTGCATGCAAATCAGAGAGGCTGCCATGTATTCTCACAGACACTTCTTGTTCCTCTGAGTCCCCCGTATTTTTACATATTTCTAGAAGTCTCACTTTTATTCCATTGGTTTGACATAGATTTGGATGCCTTGGAAATTTTGGGAAACTCTCAAAACCACAAATATGGCAATGTCATCTAAACTGGAATGGACGAAATTTAGATAGTCTTTTGGGGGGGTTCTCCTTATGTGGTTCACTTGTTCCCGACCATTTCAACTCTCAGAATGTGACTTTTAGATGTATATGCGGAAACACATGAGGTGTGATATTTTATTGAAAAATATATATCATCATCTAGCTTCTTTCTCAAATCTAAGTGCAAGATGTCCTGTCTTGAAATGCTACCCTCAATAATGCTGTTTATTCCTTGGACACCACTAGTAATTAATTTGTCTGTCCTGGATAAACTTAACATATATGAAAGGTCACTCAAAAGGTATGGCAAGAAATAGTATATCCTCATTGAACTTATTATTCTATGGGTTAAGTTTCAAGGGTATAGGGAATATGGGGTTGTCTCCCTGCTCATGAGGCAATGATGAGGAGATAATGGACAACCCTAGGATTTGTTCAATCAACTGGTAAATGTAAAAGAAAGGAGAAAAAATACATTTGTGGCATGGAATAATTGTAGTCTGGGAACTTTAATCAGATTGTGTTATTAGACACTATAGCAATCACACAGCAAAGCAAACCGGCTGTGTGCAGGACCACAGAAAGGAATTTTAAAGTATCAGTAAAGTAACATCTGTTAGTCTATTGTGCCAGGACCAGAAGAGAGTATTTCCCATGCATAGATGTATCAGTAAATAAGATATAAAACCAGGATTTACTTTGTCGGGGAAGATATCATTTTATAGACTACATCATATACAAACAAAAGAGTCACTAAGTAGAGCGCAGACCTCCGCCGTGGCAGCTTATTTCTCGACCTTTAACTTGTCATTAACCTTAACATGTATAAATAGGCGTGGATTTTCATACACGGAAATATGAACCAAGTTTCAAGTCTCTGTGACAAGGATGTCCAAACTATTGGCTAATTACGTGATATGGACGTTTTGCTCATCTGTGACCTTGATCTTTGTTGACCTTCCAAAATTTAGTCATTTCCAGCTCTTTACAAAACAGTTTAAAATTTCCGCAAGAGTCATTACTTTACGATTAAGATTGTGGCCATATAGTTGATGACCAGAATTTGACATTTGACCTTGATCAAAAATTTGACTTTGAACTTTGACTTTGACATGTATTAATTGACATGGATTTCCATATACTCAAATATTAACCAAGTTAAAAGTATCTGTGACAACGATGTCCAAACTTATGGCTGATTAAGTGACTTGAACATTTTGCTTGACCATAACCTTGACCTGTGACCTATACCTTCCAAAATATAATCATTTGCAGCTCTTTACAGAAAAAATAATCCCTGCAAGATTCAATAATCTACGATTAAAATTATGGCCGGAAGGTGTTCACTAACAAATACACACACAAACAAACACACACACATACAAACAATCACACAAACAGGGTATAAAATATAACTTTTTTCCAACTTCGTTGGCGGAGGTAATTAGATATATAATTCTGTTCAGGTACTGCTGTCCATTATACACTGACAGATCAGATCTAATATATATATATATATATATATATATATATATATATATATATATATATATATATATATATATATATATATATATATATATATTATATATATATATATATATATATATATATATATATATATATATATATATATATATATATATATATATATATATATATATATATATATATATATATATATATATATATATATATACATCACCCATGGAAGGCATTTAATATTGAATTCTATCTTGGGAATATATATCAAGTTAGAATTCTTTTTATGGTAACAGCTTCTGGCCGGGTGGAGATTCGAACCCCCACCTGTGGGCCGGAAACCTTACCAGCACGACTCTACCGACTGAGCTATGTTAGTAATAGAGGTCATTGCGCAACCGCTTTTTTTTTTTGTTAAAACAAAGACCCCACCAGCAAGGATTTGGTCGGTAGGCCACGAGCATTGTGACCCTACCCAGAGTCTCACCCACCCCCAACCATCCTATACCAGTTTACTCCCTTTGAGGTCTCATTTCCTGACAGCCTTTATGGACCCTGTGGCAGCGTGGAGATCCCAGGAGAAGGAGGGAGGCGAGCTGTGAAGGATGTAGGAACACGTGACCAAGCCTGACCAATAGGACAGCGGTCAGGCCAATTCCCCCTACCACCCCCAATTGGGGGCCAAGTAGGATTGAATCTACCCAGAAAAAAACTGGGTCTCCTTTTCTTCATGACTCAACCTCCGTGAGGGAACCATCATCTCTCTTTGCCCTTAAATCAGGGAGGCTGGACCTAACATATCCTCCACAAGGGAGGAACCAGAGTCCTTTTTACTAAAGCAAGGTGTCTAATTTTGAGATCCTCATCATCCTTACCCAACTTCCAATCCCTTCCTTATCACAACCCATTTTTCCTTTTATCCTTTAAAGAAAGATCCTACCCACTGAACCTTTTAACCTATTCCCTATACCCAAACCACGTGTGCCGTTTAGTCCTAGTCTTAATTAATTCACCCTGTGACAGTGTTGATTCCCATGTGTAATGTTTAAATCCCTAAGCTTTGCATTTTCATTTAATTTACTTAAAGGTTTTAACCACTTGGCTTTATCATGTTCCCAGTAGAAGTAAGTGTGCTGTTAATAATTAAGTTATTTTCCCTTTTCATAAACTTGGGACCGATGCCAGGATTCGCTATGACAGTAATTACAAAATTAAAGTCAAATTCCCCCCTTTTCTGTATTTAGCAACTTGACGAACCTCAATTTCATTTCAAGTAAATTATATTATCACTGGAGTTGGAACCGTGGAAGAAAACAGCAAAAGCACTCTATTCTCATGGTTAAAATTTTTTGTTTATTGGTGCGTGTGTTCGCACCGTGAACCCTTTTGTTTTAAAACCCACATGGTAGAATTTAGTCCTATTGTTTAGCAGGATAGCAAACCGCGTGAGAAGAATTTGTGTTTTTTTTTTTTTTTTTTTTTTTTGCTGAGTGTTTATTATCATAGTGGTTAAAAATTTTCATTTATATATATTGTGCAGTGAGTGAATGTTTAATTTTGTGTTAACTAAGTGAAGTGAAATTTACGATATTTTAGGAAAAACATGGTACACTAAAACAAGTGTTAATATCCAGTGAGGCATAATTCTGTAGAGTAACGGTAAGAACACGTGGCATTCCTTATTTCAATTTTTTCTTTTGAGAGTAAGGGTATGTAATTTCATTTTGTTACTCTTTGTGGGATAATATTTTTATGTATTGTTGAAAGGGATAAATTTTGTACGATTGTGTAAAATTGTTAACCTAAAGTTAAAGGACTTACGATATCACATTCAATTTCATTTTTATTTTTCAGTCAGGGTATAGGATCATTTAGATAAAGTATTGAGGAAGTGTAATTTCTTAAATTCATTTTTTTACTAAAGGGAAAGTATGTAAAGGGGTTGATTTTCTTAACGAAGCATTAAGTTAACTCAGTGACATTGTTTGTTTTATTTCATTTATACTCTAAGTATAAATACAAACTTTGTTTTAAGTCACAGAGTTGCAAGTGGTGGTGCTGCAAGACCGCAACCACACATTTTTACAAATCCATTTTTTTTATGACTAGCCGAGTCACACACATCGTGGACATTCCATTTTTTCTTATGACTAGAGGAGAGAGTCACACACATCGTGGAGATTCCATTTTTTCTTATGACTAGCATAGAGATTCACCCATAGTTGTGATTACATTTTTCTTATGACTAGCATAGAGGGTCATCCATTGTTGTGATTCCATTTTTCATGACTAGCATAGAGGGTCATCCATTGTTGTGATTCCATTTTCTTTATGACTAGCATAGAGATTCACCCATTGTTGTGATTCCATTTTTTATGACTAGCATGGAGGGTCATCCATTGTTGTGATTCTATTTTTTTATGACTAGCATAGAGATTCCTCCATTGTTGTGATTCCATTTTTTTTATGACTAGCATAACGATTCATCCATTGTTGTGATTCCATTTTTTTATGACTAGCATAGATATTCACCCATTGTTGTGATTCCATTTTTTTTTCATGACTAGAGATTCACCCATTGTTGTGATTCCCTTTTTTATGACTAGCATAGAGATTTACCCATTGTTATGATTCATTTTTTTATGACTAGCATAGAGATTCACCCATTGCTGTGATTACATTTTTTTTATGACTAGCATAGAGATTAATCCATAGTTGTGATTCCAATTTTCTTATGACTAGCATAGAGGTTCACCCATAGTTGTGATTCCAATTTTCTTATGACTAGCATAGAGGATTATCCATAGTTGTGATTCCATTTTTTATCGTGTAGCACAGTTGTCATATATATCGTTACTTGTTTGGACGCATTAAAATCAGACAGCCTAAGCTCACCCATTGTCATGACCCTGGTTTTCAAGTAAGGCTCCTGTTCAATTACTTGCGAGGCTTACTACTCGGTGATAGTTCTCTCTCGAGAGGCATTTTTTACAGCCATTGTGCATTTTGCCCAGCTCCATCTTCATCCTTCCTTCCATGAGACTCTTGCGTGAGGCTAGGGCATCTTTCCCCTCCGAGTAATTTCTTGCACGGTCAATATCGTACCTTGTGCTGTTGAGTTTGTTCTTGTCGCTGTCTCCACCAGAACTTAGCAAAATGAGTGCTGCTGAAATCAGATCCCTTGTGGATTTGGCAGAAAGACAAGGCTATGAGGGAGAAGAATTGCGAAGGTATGTGCGGGAGCTCATGAATGAAGACAAAGCCCTGAGAAGAACAGAGCAAGAAAGGATGCAGTACGAAAGAGAGAGAGTGCATGAATTAAGAATGCAGGAGACGGACTCCCGATTGGCACAACTCAATCACTTGCCACCTCGACCCAATGTTGCCAAAGTCCAGCTGGACTATCACAGGAGGACCCACTTCATTGAAGGGTTCACCAAGGAACTCCCTACAGTGGAACTGAAGGTGACCATGTCCCAGCTCAGCAAGAAGTGCGGACTGGGGGCAGGGAGCGGTCTTGCACATGAGGGCTACAACTCGAGCTTGGGTCAGAGGCCCGTGAAGGGTGTACAGCGAGTGCCTCTCAGGTGCATGAAGGCTGCCAAGCAGGAGCCTAAAACTGTGAGGACGCATCCTGCAGGGGATGACGACTGGCTCGGTGACATTAACCTTGGTGAAGTAGCTTGGCTAAGTGAGGAGGCCCAAGAGTCTTCCTCCTCCAGTAGTGAGTCTGAGCTTCGTACGCCAGAAGTTAATTCTGGTGAAGGTGTGCCACTTTCCAGCACATGGGATAGAGCTACTCCAAGCGTCATGCCAGAGGCCTCAGAGGAGGGCCAGAGGTCTCCCTTTTCCCACCATGAGTCTGAGCCGAGTACCCGCAAATTCAATCCGGATGAAACTGTGCCACTTAACACCAATGGAAATATGGCTACCTCAATCACCAGGCCAGAGGTCTCAGAGAAGGCAAGAGGCGAACCACCCATCAGCACCGAGACCCCAAGGAGCCAGACAGAGCTCATCAAGTTCTCACTGCTGGATGAGTCATTGGTAAACAACAGGGCACCCTCCTACTCGAACAAGGTGGAAATAAATAACCCCTCCAAGGCTGAGTTCCTGCTAAGGGATGAGGTGCCCATTAAGATCACCCGAGGTTCTCACGATCCTGTTAAAGTCTCGTGCCGGCAAGTGGTTGTTCTCCGCAATCTCTGCTTGTTGGTGCTACGCATGGTCCGTGAGGGACTGGGAGGACACTTTGGGGCAACGTGTACTATCCAGCTTATCCACTTGCACAGGGTTATCAAGGCTTACGTTGGTTCCTACCACCCTTGCCAAGCCACCGGTAACTCTAAGCAAATAGTGCCGAGAGCCGCGTTCCAACTTATCCCATCCATAAGTGTTACAGAGCTGACACAATTCTTTTATTGGTTTGGCTTTCAAGCCACATTTCAGAGGGACAAGGGTTTCCACTTCATGGCAGAGGAGTCACGACCTCTGACCATACTCGTAATTCATTTTTGGCTTCACTAGGTGCAGGCAGGAATTCCCAATTGTGGGGTTTACTTAAATGGCACCATAAATTTCTTCCAGACATGGGAAAAACTCCAAACTCAAGAGGGTGAACTCTCAGGCATGGGCTCATCTCTTGAGCATCTTGGTTCTTATCACGCTAATCATGTGTTCCCACAGACATTCCTAACGGACCATAACCCTCTTACCTACTTGACTGAGCTGCGTAATGGGAATAAAGGGCTCATGAGGTGGGGCATAGACCTCCAGAATTACAACTGGAAGGTCAAGCGCCTAAAGAACTCAGGTGAGAGAGATGTGTTCTTCCAGCATTAATGCCCAATGCACTGTGCCATGTCCATAGCGTAGCCATAGTCAGTAGGTAAAACTAGTTTGTATGAAAAATATTAATTGGCCTTGGTGTCTCCCCATGTAGATAAACTTGAGGAACCATCTTGACATCATTATTTGCATTTAATTTATTTTTATATATTTATTTTATCTTTTTGCATATATGTCAATTTTCTTTAATTTTATGCCTACCACTGCACTAGGTCACTTAACTTTAACCATTTTTGCATTTTATTTTCAATTTTGCAGTTTTAAATTTTTTTGGTTGTTGCCTCACACCCAGCATGCTTATTTCTACGTGGCACTTAAAGTTAATTTACTGTCAAAATAACGTAAAGTTATGACCCTAGTTGCAGTTTAGATATTAATCCATTATCATGGTGAGACTCACTGAGGGAGGAGTCACTAAGGCTAGTGGCTTCAGACCTTGCTTGCCGAGTTCGGGTCCTGTGCTAGGACAAAATCTCTGCTAAAATAGGGGGCTGTTAGTAGTGGAGGTCATTGCGCCACCCCCCCCCCCCCCCTTTTTTTTTTTTTGTTAAAACAAAGACCCCACCAGCAAGGATTTGGTCGGCAGGCCACGAGCATTGGGACCCTACCGAGAGTCTCACTCACACCCCAACCATCCTATACCAGTCTACTCACTTTGAGGTCTCATTTCCAGACAGCCTTTATGAACCACGTGGCAGCATGGAGATCCCAGGAGAAGAAGGGAGGCGAGCTGTGAAGGATGTAGGAACACGTGACCAAGCCTGACCAATAGGACAGCAGTCAGGCCAATTCCCCCTACCACCCCCAATTGGGGGCCAAGTGGGGTTGAATCTACCCAGAAAAAACTGGGTCTCCTTTTCTGCGTGACTCAACCTCCGTGAGGGAACCATCATCTCTCTTCGCCCTCAAGACATCAGGGAGGCTGGACCTAACATATCCTCCACATGGGAGAAACCAGAGTCTTTTTTCTAAGGTAAAGTGTCTGATTTTGAGATCCTCATCATCCTTACCCAACCTCCCATCCCTTCCTTATCACATCCCATTTTTCCTTTTATCCTTTAAAGAAAGATCCTACCCACTGAACCTTTTAACCTATCCCCTATACTCAAACCATGTGTGCCGTTTAGTCATAGTCTTAATTAATTTACCCTGTGACAGTGTTGATTCCCATGTATAATGTTTAAATCCCTAGGCTTTGCATTTTCATTTAATTTGCTTAAAGGTTTTAACCACACGACTTCATAGTGTTTTCAGCCAGTAGAAATAGGTGTGTTGTTAATAATTAATTTTATTTCCCTTCCTAGGGAATGTGATTGCTGTGCTGAAGTCTCATCCAAGGTCCACCAAACTCCATTCGAAGCTCATCGTGGTTTAAATTAAAATATAATTATCTATTGTGCTCCCCTTTCTTTTATTAGTTTTTATTTGAGTATTATTGAAAATATATATAATTTAACTGAACATATATCACAAGCACATGTGATTTTAAACAATGAATATATAACCCACGAAAGGCATTTAATACCGAATTCTATCTTGGGAATATATATCCACTTGTAATTAATTTTATAGTAACAGCTTTTGGCCGGGTGGAAATTCGAACCCCACACCTGTGGACCGGAAACCCTGCCAGCACGACTCTAACGACTGAGCTTTTTATAGAGATAAAAGTTTATGACAAGTCGCTGTACATATTCCTGTCGAATTCCGGAATCTGTTCATAGACTTAGAAATAAACCCATCTCCACCATGATAGCTGAATCGTGAGTTTGCTACACGTGGTATTTTAAATGAACATATATCACAAGCACATGTGATTTTAAACAATGAAAATATCACCCACGAATGGCATTTAATACCGAATTCTACCTTGGAATATATATCCACTTGGAATTCATTTTATGGTAACAGCTTCTGGCCGGGTGGAGATTCGAAACCCCACCTAATGGCCGGAAACCATGCCAGCTTGACTCTAACGACTGAGCTTTTTAGAGAGATAAAAGTTTATGACAAGTCGCTGTACATATTCCTGTCGAATTCCGGAATCTGTTCATAGACTTTGAAATAAACCCAACTTCACCATGATAGCTGAATCGTGAGTTTGCTACACTTGGTATTTTAAATGAACATATATCACAAGCACACGTGATTTTAATCAATGTAAATATCACCCACGAAAAGCATTTAATACCGAATTCTATCTCGGGAATGTATATCCACTTGGAATTCATTTTATGGTAACAGCTTCTGGCTGGGTGGAGATTCGAACTCCACACCTGTGGGCCGGAAACCATGCCAGCACGACTCTACCGACTGAGCTATCAAGAGAGATGAAAGTTTATGACAAGTCCCCGTACATATTCCTGTCGCATTCAAGAATCTGTTCATAGACTTTGAAATAAACCCATCACCACCATGATAGCTGAATCGTGAGTTTGCACCATGTGGTATTTTTAATGAAAATATATCACAAGCACAGGTGATTTTAATCAATGTAAGTATCACCCACGAAAAGCATTTTATACCGAAATCTATCTTGGGAATGTATATTCACTGGGAATTCATTTTTTGGTAGCAGCTTCTGGCCGGGTGTAGATTCGAACCTCCACCTGTGGGCCGGAAACCATGCCAGCACGACTCTACCGACTGAGCTATCAAGAAAGATAAAAGTTTATGACAAGTCCCCGTACATATTCCTGTCGAATTCAGGAATCTGTTCATAGACTTTGAAATAAACCCATCTCCACCATGATAGCTGAATCGTGAGTTTGCTACACGTGGTATTTTAAATGAACATATATCACACGCACACATGATTTTAATCAATGTAAATATCACTCGGGAAAGGCATTTAATACCGAAATCTATCTTGGGAATATATATCAACTTAGAATTCATTATATGGTAACAGCTTTTGGCCGGGTGTAGATTCGAACACCCACCTGTGGGCCGGAAACCATGGTAGCACGACTCTACTGACTGAGATATCAAGAGAGATAAAAGTTTAAGACAAGTCCCCGTACATATTCCTGTCGAATTCAGGAATCTGTTCATAGACTTTGAAATAAACCCATCTCCACCAGTATAGCTGAATCGTGAGTTTGCTACACATGGTATTTTGAATGAACATATATCACAAGCACAAGTGATTTTAATCAATATAAATATCACCCACGAAAGGCATTTGATACCGAATTCTATCATGGGAAGATATGGATTCCGAGTGGATATATATTCCCAAGATAGAATTCGGTATTAAATGCCTTTCTTGGGTGATATTTACATTGAGTAAAATCACTTGTGCTTTTGATATATGTTCATTTAAAATACCACGTGTAGCAAACTCACGATTCAGCTATCATGGTAGATATGGGTTTATTTCAAAGACTCTGAAGAAATTCCTGAGTTCGACAGGAATATGTATGGGGACTTGTCATAAACTTTTACCTCTCTTGATAGCTCAGTCGGTAGAGTCGTGCTGGCATGATTTCCGGCCCACATGTGGGGGTTCGAATCTCCACCCGGCCAGAAGCTGTTACTATAAAATAAATTCCAAGTGGATATATATTTCCAAGATAGAATTCGGTATTAAATTCCTTTCGTGGGTGATATTTATATTGATTGAAATCATGTGTGCTTGTGATATATGTTCATTTAAAATATCACAAGTAGCATACTCACGATTCAGCTATCAGGGTGGAGATGGGTTTACTATGATCAGATTCCTGAATTTGACATGAATATGTACGGGGACTTGTCATAAACTTTTATCTCTCTTGATAGCTCAGTCGGTAGAGTCGTCCTGTCATGGTTTCTGGACCACAGGTGAGAGTTCGAATCTCCACCGGGCCAGAAGCTGTTACCATAAAATGAATTCCAAGTGGATATATATTCACAAGATAGA
>NC_090748.1:58935472-58950472 GCF_036898095.1 Palaemon carinicauda | reverse complement strand
GCTGGCAGTAATATGGGTTTGTATGATTTTTACAGAAAAATTTAGCGCATTGCATTACACTATATTGCATTACTCACCAAGAGGCCTTGTGAAGTAGAATATTGCAGATGGGTGATGTTATGAACACTGATATTAGTATTTTAAACCTAATCAGAGGCGGAAACAGTTCCATAGACCTAGAAAATCTATATCATTCCTTGAAAAACTAAACACAGAGTACAGTGACCTGCCACTATATTTAAGTGTTACCGGGCTGAGGGCTGAAAAACACTCCGTTTATCTTCTTCAAGAGAAGATATTCTACCATTTCTACAAAATCAGCATATTAGCAATTCAGAATAGTGCCAAATTCAGTTACACAATAAAGACTTTCTTTGCCCCTAATCCATTCTTACAGAAGTGACTGCCCACCTGAACATACTTAACATGAGCTACAAGGAAAATGACAGATTTTTTTCTTTACTTATGATTTGAAAGTGTTACTAACTACAATTATCTGAGTTGTTTGTGTTTGTTTTTTTTCACTTTTCGTATACCATATGTACATTAGTTGTTATTTGGAGGTCAATATAAACCAAACTATATAAGATTCATTTTCTTTTTATATTTACCTTTGTTTCTTTTTTTTCAGGGGTGGGTCTTCTATCGGAACAAAAATATCCATATGCAAGTAAGTAAAGGGAAAAATCTTATGGCATGGTGTGTAAAATCTTCAAGTGCATCTACATACTTGATAAAAAATCGCTTGGATATAAGGAAACTGATCCTCTCCTCTTAAGGGAGGATCCTCCCCTTTGATTACTACAACAGGAATTTTAATTCCAATATTAATTTTCTTATGTAGCCCGTGCCATGAAGCATTCAATGTAATGTGGCCCTTGGCATGAAGAAGGTTGGACCACCCTCTCTTAACATAACACAAGGGATGGTATTTTAAAGGCAATTTTCAATCCTGGTCTTCTCCAGGAAGGATATGAATATATTAGCAAAAATAGGTCTGAACGGAGAATCCTTAGCCAAAACATTAAATTGTTTGTACAAATTACCATTAAAAGCAAATGCGATGATGTCCAGCAACGCCAGCTCCATTTTTTTTCCTTCATTTTAAATCTGTTTGAAATAATATTTACTGTTTTTTCCACAGTTATATTTATGAATAAAGACTCAATATCAAGACTCGTCATGAAAAGATCTGTGTCCCGTGATATCATGGCTTCCTTAAATGCATAGGAGTTATTTAGTGAAAATGTGTTTTTTTTGTAAAAGGTTCTAGTAAGGGAACAATAAACTTCCCAGCTGTGTAAGTTAAACTCATCCTTAAGAACCCTCTCCCAATTGACTCGCTTTTCCACTTCACGGATCAATTGAGTCCTTATATGTCCTTAGGTGTTGTATATAAATATATTTGCCCAAAATGTAACTCTGGGACCTACGTAGGATCTACCAAGAGGCTGTTCAAGGTCAAAATTAATTAGCTTCCACTTCACTTTTGCGGCTGCTTTTCTGGTCCCATACAGCAAGGGAACCCCACTCTCTACATGACCTCCACTGTCGTTATATCTTTTTCGTTCAGAGTATTCAACGATTTATATCACGTATTGCTTATTTATTGTTAAATCATCACTGTCACACGATTCAAGGAATAAGAAAGTCTTCAGTTTCCTCCTGAAAGCCATAATGTCTTCAATCATTCAAATGTCTCATGGAAGATTATTGTATAGTCTTGGGGCCGCATATTTACAGTCTCTGGAGCCTATAGTAGACATATATCTAGGTTCCAATAGTTTGAAACCATATATAATTATTCTCGTGTCGACATGATTTGTTAGCTGCGCAATTTGTAGCAATTCTCTTGTTCCTCTGTTTATTATGTTTTGTAATTTCCCAGGTTGTACTTTAGGTAAATTGTAATAGAGGGAGTGTCGGTAGTCAGTCCTGGTGATAAACGGATTTTGAGCGAAGCGAAAAATCTATTTTTGGGTGAGATGGCCATGTCGTCCTGATGGAAGTTCCTATAGGGTAGCTTCCTAGGGTATATTACAACTACGGCGATATTCCCAGAGAATTTACCTTAAGGTACCAGAATTCTAACTCCTGGAGCGAATATCCCTCCTGAAAGGGATATCGCGACATATCAGAGGACGTATTCTTGACACGCCACATGGCAATCTGCATCCCGAACAGAGATTTCGTCTCGCAGGGGGCAGATGGCAAGAAACAAATTCGGGAAAGAAAAAGGGGGAGCCGCTCCCAAGGCTCCCTATCTCCCGATTCGTAAGCGTGCCTGGCGCCAATCCTGGCGCCATCTGTATTCCTTGTAGCGTACACGAGGTGCTACAGATACTGTATGTAGGGAGGGGTCCTACAGCCCTTTCTTAGAAAGGCAAGGGCGGGTCCATCAGGACGACATGGCCATCTCACCCAAAAATAGATTTTTCGCTTCGCTCAAAATCCGTTTTTTGGGCTCAAGCCATGTCGTCCTGATGGAAGTGTACCAGAGCATTACTGTATCTGTGGATTCTCAGAACGTGCCGTACTCCCCGGATGTAATTTTTCCCGGTCGACTACACCTAGAGACCTAAGATGTTACCGTTATACATCTTTTCAACTAACTATAAACAATGTTAGAGCTTCCTGCCCCCTACAGGGAAGAGTCCTACTAGACTCTGGAAAAGTCTCGAAGAGTACATATACCTATGTATGAATACCAGGCAAGCTAATATAGTGGTCTCGCCCTATATTAAGTGAAGCATAGTTTGTAAAGAACCACTGCGTCAATATGAAATATCGACCAGTTCTCCGCACAATACTTGTATTGGACAAAGGTTTATATCCGCATAGGAGGAAACTAGTAAAACCGCCTTCGTCCCCTTATGGGACGGGGTCCTCCCGTTAAGGGAAAGCATAAACCAATGCAACATAGCTTGCATAAAGGAACAATTCTATTAGAATTATCCCAGATAAGGTACATAGAATGAATGCTCAATTATACCAATAAATTGACACAGGTGAAGGAGACGCAAGGTTCTCAAGAACAAGTTCATTGACAGACAATAAACAGACAGGTTAACCACAATTATATATATATATATATATATATATATATATATATATATATATATATATATATATATATATATATATATATATAAGAAGAGGATAACCCAAAACTTTAAGCATAAGTATAATAGTAAACAGAACTGTTTATCTGAAAGAAAACACATTAAATGCCACTTTTAAGATACCGAGGTATCAAAGTCATAAAAGTCTGTATTACAAATCAATGACATTAGCGTTAGAAACGCTCGGCACACATGTCTGCACTTATGCTATGTTCACCTTTGGAAATGGAACAGTCTACATGGGCAACTCAGTGCCCTCACTTAGTTTGTAGTACGGTATGTAACTACACACTCACCCCCGGAATTAATCGTCCCAATTAAAACCGCTGTTCCTCGCAGAGTTAAACAGTAGGGTTAACGACGCGACCCACTGCTACCACAGATCTCTTTAGTTCCTCTACTTGCTTCGCATAGTGGCGAAAGAACACTCTGGAAGACTTCCAGCCAGTGTATGAACGGAGATGTTCAAAATCCATACAATTAAAGAAATTTAAGGATGAGGCAACTTTCCTCGGATCGTGACCTGCGGGTGTACTGTCAGGATCCGCTCTGCGAATGAAATATGTGATTTTCGCTCTGAGTTGATTCAGAGATAAATTTGAGCCTGATGTTTCTCCCCTGAATAGTTGACCACCCTTGAAGTCTGAAGTTCTATGAAGATAGACCTTTAGGCATTCTACTGGACATAATGCATCTTCTTTCAGAGGGCAGATTCTCCAGGGACCCCACCTGTTGGTAGGTAACTCATTCTTGGCGAGAAACGTAGGATCCGGAAACAGGTTCAGTTCTCCCCCATCCAGGAACTGAACACGACCTGCCTCTCTCGAGAGGGCTACAATCTCACTAACCCTGGCCCCGGACGCGAGTGCAAATAGGAAAATAACTTTTTGTGTCAAATCCTTTAACGCACATTCTTCATTGCACAACAGAGAAGCGAAATGAAGAACTTTGTCTAAAGACCATGAAATGGCCTTTGGAGGTGCTGAAGGTCTGAGCCTAGCGCAGGCTTTCGGAACTTTATTAAAGAACTCGTTACCTAGGTCGACCTGGAAGGCATATAGAATGGGTCTTGTCAAAGCAGACTTACACGCTGAAATCGTGTTAGCTGCCAATCCTTGACCATGGAGGTGGATGAAGAAAGATAAGCAGAAGTCTGTCGAGATCTCCTGCGGATTCTTCGCCTTGACAAAGGCCACCCATTTTCTCCAAGATGACTCATATTGCCTTCTAGTAGATTTGCACTTATATTCCTCTAGGAAGTCTATGCTGGGTTTCGAAATCCCGAAACACTTTCTCACCGCTAGGGAGAGAAAATCATGAGCTGCAGGGTCCGGGTTTTCTGTAATTAAGCGCAGACAGTCGACTTCTGGACTCGCTGGGTCAGAACTGGATCTGGTAGCGGTACAAACTTCAGCTGTAGTTCCAATGCCAGGGGGAACCACACGCTGTTCGGCCACTTGTGGGCTACTATTGCCGCTACCCCTTTGAAGGATCTCAGTTTGTTGAGGACCCTCAACAGAAGGTTGTGAAGAGGGAACAGATAAATCCTGGACCCTCTGTTCCAGTTGAGGGACATCACGTCCACTGCTTCCGCTAAGGGGTCCTCGTACGGGGACACGTAAAGGGGCAACTTCTTGTTGTCTTTCGTCGCAAAGAGGTCTATCTGCAGTTCTGGGACTTGATTCAGAATGAAGGAGAATGATCCTGCGTCTAAGGACCATTCCAACTCTATCGGTGTGAACCTGGATAGACCGTCCACTGTCACATTGCAGACTCCTTGAAGGTGAACTGCCGACAGGTACCACTTCTTCTTTTCCGCCAATCGGAAGATGGCCAACATCACCAGGTCGAGAGGTGGTGACCTCGATCCTTGTTGATTCAAGCATCTCACAACTACCTCGCTGTCCATCACCAACCTTATGTGGATCGAGTAACGCGGGGAAACTTTCTTTAAGGTAAGGAGCACTGCCATAGCTTTTAGAAAGTTTATGTGAAAGGTCTTGAATAGCTTGGACCAAGTCCCCTGGACTTTTTTCCGATGAGAGTGACCTCCCCATCCCTCCTTCGAGGCGTCTGAGTGAATCGTCACCGACGGGGGAGGTGGCTGAAGAAGAACCGACTTCTTTAGAAGTCTGGCTTGGGACCAAGGCCTGAGAAGAGTACGTAGCCGAAGCGGAACTGGTCTTCTCAGATCTCTTCGCACGATTGATGCAAAACTTCTCCAAACTCCGGTTGCATCCTTTAGCTGTGCTCTTAGCACTGGGTCTGTCACCGAAGCCAACTGGAGAGAGCTCAGTACCCTCTCTTGTTCGCGTCTTGATATCCTTTCGGAATCTAGAAGTCTCTTGACAGAACCCGCTATCTCCTTCCTTTTCTTCGCCGGGATGGAGAAACGGTGTGACAAAAGGTCCCAGTGGATTCCCAGCCACTGGAACTTTTGAGATGGAGAAAGTCGAGACTTTTATCTGTTGATCTTGAAACCTAGGTACTGTAGGAACTAGATCACTTGACTGGAAGCTTGCAAGAATTCTGTCTCGGATGCTGCCCACACCAACCAGTCGTCCAGGTAGGCTACTACCTGAATTCCCTTTAGGCGTAATTGTTTGAGAGCTACGCTCGCAAGCTTCGTAAAAATCCTTGGGGCTATGTTTAGCCCGAATGGCATGGCTCTGAAGGCGTATAGTCTTCGTTGTAGCCTGAACCCTAGGTAGGGGGAGAGTCGACGGTTGATTGGAATGTGCCAATAGGCGTCTGACAAGTCTATAGAGACGAAATATGCCCTCTTGGGCAGTAAGGTCCTTATGTGTTGCAGTGTTAGCATCTTGAATTTGTAATACACTATGAACTTGTTGTGGCGACAAGTCCAGAATGACTCTGAGCTTTTCCGAGTCTTTCTTGGGAACACAAAACAGCCTCCCTTGGAATTTGATGGACTTCACCTTTCGGATCACATTTTTCTCCAACAGTTCTTGAATGTACTCCTCCAGAACGGGGGTGGAGTGTTGGAAAACCCGAAGGCCCGGGGGTGGAGTGCTGTACCAGCTCCAGCCCAGTCCATTCTTGAGTAGGCTGTGGGCCCAGGGATCGAAGGTCCACCGATCCCGAAATTTCAGAAGTCTCCCTCCTACCGGTATTATCCCGCTTGGACTGCCGTCCCGAGGTCTTGCCTCCCTGACCACGACCACCCCTGAATCCCCTTCCCCTTGAGGGGCACCCAGACGAGCCTCTGGCTGCCCCTCTAGGCTTTGCTCGAAAGGAAGTAGACTGCCCTTCGAATGATGGGGTGAATGCCGTGGACTGTGTCGACACGGCCTGGGGTACCGACTGAAAAGTGGTCGGGGTTTGTGCCACGATCTGGGGCACTGGAGGCAATGGCAATTGCAGTTGCTGTTGCTGTCTAAAAGGCTTGGCTGGCCGAGACGGTAGCCTAGTCCTCATAGTCTTCCTCTTTGGTTGAGGGCCTTCATCCGGGGAAGACTTTCTTTCGATAGCCAGGCCCCACTTCTGGAGAAGGTTTCTATTCTCCAAGGCGGCCTTATCAACTACTTCTTTGACCAAATCGGTAGGGAAAAGGTCTTTGCCCCAAATGTTGGAGGAGATTAGTTTCCTTGGCTCGTGCCTCACCGTAGCCGAGGTGAACACGAACTCCCTACAAGCTCTCCTCGCCTTGACGAAGCCATAAAGGTCCTTCGTCACTGTGGCCAGATGAGTCTTGGCCACCACCATGAACATTTCATGGACCTTGGGGTCACTTGCCATCGTCTCAAGAGTAGTCTGAAGAGACATTGAGGCAGCCAGTCTTTCTTTTGTCTCGAACTCTCTCTGCAAGAGAAAGTCAGACAGCTTAGGGAGGTCCTCGCCGAACTGACGTCCGGCGATATCAGCCTCCAACTTCCCAACTGAGAACGTAAGATGGACGTCCTTCCAGTCTTCGTAGTCCATAGGTAGGGCCAGCGACAAGGGTTTACACTCCTTCAGGGAGGGGCAAGGCTTGTCGGCCTCGACTGCTTTTAGTACAGCCGCAAACCCTTTCTGTAAAATGGGGAAGGCTCTAGCAGGAGAGGACACAAACGAAGGGAGCTTCTTGCTCAATGCAGCTACTTTTGAGTTAGAGAAGCCCCTCTCTTTCAACGAGGATGAAAGCAGAGCTTGAGCCTTAGTATGGTCCATCACTATGACCTCCTTCGGCTCTGTCTCCTCCTTTGAAGCTGGTTCCTTCCTCATCTGGACATAACAGTCCGGATATGATGCCTTGCTGGGCCAGAATTCCACCTCCTCTAGGGGAACTGAGCCCAGCTTATCCGAGATGACGATCTTTCCAGTCGTCATTGGCATGTGCTCAGCATACCTCCATGGGTTAGCATCTGAGCACAAGGGAAGGTCTTTCACATTGAGCCTTTTCTGGGGCCCATGTGATTCTGCAAGGCACTGCATCCGCCGTTCCATAGCAGGCGCCTTCTCCTGATTCTCCTTCTGCATTTGTTGGATCATTCCAACAATCAAAAAGAGGGCCTGTCCCAGCTCTACTGGGAGACCGGCCGATGTTGAGGGGATAGGCTCCGGAATCTGAACCGGAGTAGCCGACACCTCGTCGACTTCTTCCTCTATTACGTCCGGGGCTTGAACTTCATCCTGGCCTTCTGCCAGGAGGTCTTCTTCCAAACGCTCGTCCACGTCAGACATCCTGTCATCTAACTGGATGTCTTGCATTGCGACCGCGACTTCAGCATCCACCTGGATCTGACCTTGGGGGATCTCCTCTTGAGGCTGGGGAATCACTGCATCAGCTGATGCCTTAGGGAAAAGATACGCCCTCATCTTCTCACTTGGAAGATAAGGGCCAGAGGTGTTCTTTTGGAAGCCCCTTACCCAGGTACGAAGCTTCTCCCTTGCTATATCCCTTGATTCCGCCGTCCTAGGGGAATCAAAGGCCTCAGTAATCAGGTTAGTGCACACAATACATACCTGAGGGTCCCAATACTGGAGATCATCCTTGGAGACAGCGCATGCTGTGTGTCTCCTACAAAACTCATGTCCGCAGAGGTTCTTGCTGCGGACGTTGCAGAAAACATTTCCGCACTTCGAAGGGTCCCCCTGTAAAGAGAAGAAATTTCCATGAGTATCAAGTGAACTATGTATCACTGGATATGCATAGTATGGCATAACAATTCATAAAGGAAAGACACACACTTGTGTTTCCCTCACAACCCATTGTTGCAGCCTTCCAGATAATAAAATCAAATGGTTAATCTCTTCTAGAGTAACCAATGCAAGGTTTCCAAAGGAAACAGGTGGAGCTCACACCTAAGCAATGATTTTAAAATCCTGGACAATAGACAGGAAAGAACTCACTTTCCTATCTGTAGGGCAACAGCAAAGGACTGTGCAAGAAAACACAAAAGTTTTAGAACACACAGTGCTGTACCAAAACCCATACCATAGTTTTCTTCTTACTGTATATGTTATACTGAAGAATACTAGTTATACTGAAGTATACTACTTAACAGCTATAAGGCGGCAGAACTCTGGTTCAAGTGCATGTGCCGGCTGGC
Source organism: Palaemon carinicauda (assembly GCF_036898095.1). Classification (NCBI taxonomy): domain Eukaryota; kingdom Metazoa; phylum Arthropoda; class Malacostraca; order Decapoda; family Palaemonidae; genus Palaemon; species Palaemon carinicauda. The sequence goes on along the minus strand of NC_090748.1, from coordinate 58,941,798 downwards.
AGCAACTGCCGGCCGGCAACAGCCAATGTCGGCCGGCAATGGCTGCCGCCCGGCAACTACACAAGGTAGTACCCAGCTGCCGGCCACACTCTTGGTGACCGGCAGACAAGGGCTGACATTAGCCGGCCGGCAAAGGTACAAGACCGATGCCAGCCGGCAGCAAAAGAACCAGAGGACTACACCCGCCCGGCTGCCGGCCTCCTAGGCCGGCAGCCGGGTCGGGTACAGCACTAGAAGAAAAATAGGATGGATGCCGGGATAAGAGTGTACACTACCTCCAAGCCCGGCAATCCGAAAGAGTGCATATAAGGAAGGGGAGAATCTAACTCAGGCTTCCTGACCAATGCCGTCTGGCTCTACAGGCAGGCATGGATGAGGGACCAAGGGAGGTCCGGGCAGCACTCAAAATATAAGACCCTTGCCGGCTGGCAGCTCTGCCGGCCGGCAAGGGGCTGAGTCAATTCCACATCCTAACCTATACTAGGTCCAGATGTAGAACGATGTACAGTACTGTAATGGCTAGGCCATTACGGAGATAGAGGGGGAAGGGACAAAGAGGGTCCTACCAACCTTGCTTTAGTGACGGATCACCCGCAGCCAAGAAACTTATCTTAGCCTAAGGGAATCCAAGGGGGGAGGCCAGCAATACTTGCCAGCTCCCAGAGGCACCAAAGCAAGGAAGGTGTTGCTACTCCCAGGGAAAGAAACTTATCCTCCCCCGAGGACAGCAACAAGGACTAGTCTGGTAGATCACAAAAGAAGGAATCATATCCACAGAAACCTTCGGTAGTGACCTAAGGAGGCTAAGCCACCTTTGTCTATGTCAGGCCAGCGAGAGAGACTCTACCCCAAGCCAGACAAACACAGACTCAGACTAAAAAACTCTGTTGTTCTGTCCCTCTTTGAACCAGACTTACTAGAACAGGAAGGTACAGTAACACCCCAGTATAGTTTTATCGAAAATAAATTCGGAAAAAACCACTTAGGGATAAGCCCAAGGCTTAAACAGAGGGAAAGGGATTGCAGACCTTCTCCGAAGAAAAGAAAGCAACCGGGGAGTATGAGAAAGTATACTAAGGCTCCATAAGCAACTTAGCCTAGGCACCAAGAGAATCGATTACCTAAATCACCGAAACTCACTCGTATACTATCTTGGAAATATTCCACACAATCTTAAATGTATAAAACATAGCCTAATGCTTCAATAAAATTTTAATACACTCGGAAAACCCAAAATCATGCATGAAGTATTAGGACCAAACGGCTAGGCTACATGGCCTAGCGTAGGCCAGAATGGCGAATACTTCGCCAAAATAATACTAAGCACGAAAGGAAATCCTATGTAATGCTAAATAGCTAAAATTTATTAAAGCAAAATAACCGGGAATGTCGCTCTGACTAACTAAACTTATACCTAGCGAGCGACAGCGTCCATGACGCCTCCGGTAGGCTACGGCTCTTGTAACAAAGATTAATCCTATTAATCACTCAAAAATTTACCAAGAGCCTACATTTATACATAAAAGACATGGTACTCAACTTATCAGAGGCCGACGAAGACGGAGAAGCCATGAAAAGCAGAATAAATCCAAGATTTGCGAGAAACACAGGAAAAAACACCGAGTTGTTAAGCTACGCAAAAAGGAAATACAGATGGCGCCAGGCACGCTTACGAATCGGGAGATAGGGAGCCTTGGGATTGGCTCCCCCTTTTTCTTTCCCGAATTCGTTTCTTGCCATCTGCCCCCTGCGAGACGAAATCTCTGTTCGGGATGCAGATTGCCATGTGGCGTGTCAAGAATACGTCCTCTGATATGTCGCGATATCCCTTTCAGGAGGGATATTCGCTCCAGGAGTTAGAATTCTGGTACCTTAAGGTAAATTCTCTGGGAATATCGCCGTAGTTGTAATATACCCTAGGAAGCTACCCTATAGGAACTTCCATCAGGACGACATGGCTTGAACCCAAAAACACAGTTTATCACAAGTTTCTTCACAGAATTTTCATCCAGGTACTTTTTTATATTAGCAATATTTCTTAGATGATAACCATGTGGTTTTACTACATTATTTATTTAGGCATTGAGAGACGAGTTACAGTCAAGAAATACACCTAGATCTTGAACTTTACCAGATATCGGCACAGAGTCCTAATCTATGTTCATTTGAATATCACTCAGGCTTCTCACGCTGTTTCTCTTACCCACCACCATGAACTCAGTTTTGTTGCCATTTAAATTTAGTTGTTTAAATTGTCATTCCTTCTCTTACACTATCAAGGATTCGGTTTAGAGTTTCATTAGCGTCATCTGTATCATTTATGGAGAAGTAGAATTGTGTGCCATCCACAAATAGTTTGATCTTCACACCATGCCTTGGTAGTATTTTCGATAGACCAATAGTATATATACAGGTTTAGATTGGGCCAAGTACACTCCCCTGGGGTACCCCTGTGTTTAAAGGTTGATATGATGAACAAAAGTCTCCAATTTGCACACATTACTTGCTACCAACCAAGTAGTCTTTTAAGTATTCGAAAGCTTGATCTTCAACGCCGATACACCGTAGATTATTTAGTAGTAATTCATGCACAACTGTATCAAAAGCCGCACTGAAATTGAGTAATATCAAAATACATTTATTTTCATCCATCATTTCCAGCACATTATTTACAAAAGAGCAGATGGCTGTCTCCGTAGAGCATAGTTTTCTTTAAGCAGATTGGTTGTCAGGCAAAGCTTCTATTACTTTTATGTGACTGACTAGTTGTTCAATAATTACGTATTCAAGCACTTTTGAAACAATGGTTTGATTCGAAATAGGTCTGTATGAGCTTAATTCCTGGTAGTCCAGAGCATACTTCAGAACTGGTGTAACTATTGCCATTTTCTCAGATTTGGGATACTTACATTTTTCAATGCTTACAATTGCTATCCTCATTACTATTTCGGCAAGGCTAGAAAAGTTTTTATCCCCAAATACTTCAGGTAATGGCATAGGATCGATCATGCAGTTTGTTTTCTTTGCTCTCGTGATAGTCCTGGTGATGTCATCTTGTGTTCTGTTGTTAAATCTTAATAATTTTGTCTGTATGTCATGTGTATCATTAATCTGATGTTAAGTATTTACAAATGACTTGGTTATATTTTCAATTTTCTTTTTAAAGAATACTAGAAAATTATTTGCTAGTTCCTGGTCACTGTATACATGTTACTTTCAGTTTTTAACCGATTGCACTTTCTTTCTCTATGTTTTTTCCCTCTTTTTCACTAAAGTCTCTCCATCAAATCAAGGTGATTGGTCTTTAACAGTTACATTTTTTCCCATTAGTGGGCACATGGTATTATATTCACTTTTACTCACTTTATTATAAGTGGTCAGAAGACAGTTAACGCACATAGATCTCAACAGACTTTGGTTTATCATGATCGTAGGGAATGTTGATAGCATCATTTATTCTATTTGTAACTTTTTTCAATAAATATAGTAGGAGGAAAATTCTATTTATGAATAAAGTTTATTTTCTTCACTACTGCGTGTTTCTGTAGAGGTAGACTAAGAGTAACAAGTTTGTGCACTATGGAGATAGTCCATTTCTCTTCAACATTTATATCAGATACAATATTACTCATTCCATCACTCCAAATTAGGTCCAATGTATACCCAGTTAAAGTAACTGTACAGTCAACATTATTCACTAGTCGATATGATTCTAATAACTCACTGAAGGCCAAAACCTCCCTATTTGATGAGTCATCCATTTAAAAATTGAAGTCTCCACAAATACCTAATTCATTTTTCTCCATGAAAATGCACTGAATTCTTCAAAAAAGATAAAAGTATATGCTCTCGAAACTTTGTAGACTGTTACAAAGGATATTTTTTTTCCCGTAAAGTTTATTTCTGTACATTCAAAGCTTGTTACACTAGTTGATTTCTTTTTTTTTTCTTTGAATAGCCTTTATGACTAAAGAGTCCGACACCCCCACCAGATCTACCCTCTCTCAGTATGTGAAAGAAGGTTAGTGTGTGTTGGGGGGGGGGGGGGTTAATTTCAGTGATCTTAACCTTGTCCAAGTTATTTAACAATGTTTCAGATAATGCTAGTATGTCCAAATATATACCGTTTATCAATTCTCGAATTCAAATAGTTTCATTTCATGCAGATTGTATATTTATATAGCCACAGTTTATAACGTCCTCAGTAACCATGATCAGTATTTTCTGTAAGCCTTTTTAATTCCAAGTCATAAGTTTTGCAGTCTCTAGAATTTACTATATATTTACTTTTTTTGTTTATCTTTGTGCAGTTAATACACCTTGACACTTGCGAATTACACTCCTTGGTGGAATGTTTTCTTGAACATTTTCCGCCAACTTTATCATCGTTCTTAGAATTGTAATCTTTTTCAAGATGTCCATACCAAGATCTGTCCACGCACACGTGTGTGAGCAAAGCTACGTCACGCCAGGAATGGCGTAGCGTATGATCGTATCTAGAGATTTTTCATTAACCCTGAATCTACCTCTGGGTCTATTTTTTTATATAAATAGATTAATTTTTTATATTACCAATGTAGTCTTAAAGTATATGATTTTAGGTTTTATTAATTATTTCATCCTTGGGTTTTATAGGGAAATAAAAATGGAACACCAAGATCACAAAATCATAATAACAAATATAACCAATATCAAAATTACAATATCTAAGATTATGAATAAATCTATACAGAAAAAATCATAATTAAATTTTTCGTTTGTTCATCAAAATTATAAAAATATATTATACCTGGAAGAAATGCTAAGAAATTTGCTGGTGATAAAATCAAATATGATAAAGTCTACTATCACAATCAACTAATGGGAATGAAAAATTTCTTGCAGTTTGATACATATTCTCTGAAATAAAACAAGACAAATTCATTTTACCAGTTTGCCCATTTTTCGTTTCTCTCTTCCTGTTTTCTTCATATTTTGATTTGAAATGCTAAAAAAATACGACATCGTACTAAGAATGGTATCACTTCTAATGGCAGTGATACAAAATTTGCCATTTTACTAACTAATGTCTTCGTAGCATTCTTCTCAGATTTGAGCGTTTCATCTCCATGATAAGCTTGAAAAAATGTTTCCACATTTTTCAATTTTTCATAAAAATCACAAGTTGGTGGCGCCAACTTTCCCTTTTTTCTGAATTGGTGTTGAGGAAACTTCCGAGCTATATAACCTCCAACATAATACAATCTTTCAGTTTCCATTAAGTCTTCAAAGTTAAGTTTCTCAAATACTTCTATATTTTTTGATAATGGGAATCCCAAAAATTCATGCTGTAAATTCTTGACATAAGCAGAAGGATCAGAATGTATGCTGCAAATCCTTAATTCTTAATCTTTAGGAAACGTGAAAAATATCACCATGTTGATAAGAATTAGAATTACATCCATAAAGCGCACATCTATTTGGCATTATTTCCTCGTAACAAAAGTTATCAAATACCATAGCAAAAACCTAATCCCAACTGCATGGACAACTCTTCCTCTGTTACACTCCAATTCCCGAGTCACGATTGACTGAGAGGAAAATAACCCCAACGTTCGCGGCGTGACGTCAAGCACAAACTTGGTCGGTTTTTTAGGCAAATGTGGACAGACCTTGTCTCCTTAGATCTTGGTCCATACCTCTGACAGTGGTAGCAGGTGATCACGTGGTACCTATCATGTATGTCATAAGTACCCCATAGTAACAAAACTTTGTCCCCATTATCACGAATAGCGCTCCGAACTTCAAGATCACATTTCAGCACCTAGTGGGTATTCCCACCTGAAGCATTTTTCTTCAGGACTACACTTATCTTCTCTCCTTTATTTTGGATTTGGTCTAGGCAACGATTTCTATGAATCAAAGCAATTACTACTCTTCATCTTCATCCGTGTATACCTTGCATATCATTATTTTTGGTTTTAGTTTTCTCGTTTCAGTGTCGGCAACCAATGACTGAATTTTGTTTGCAACCTCTTCTCTGATCATTTTGTTTGCAAAGTTTATAACAACATTTCCAATCGAAGTTGACCTCGCTTCAATATAGGAATGTCTTCAAGTGTCTGTTTTCTGTAAGTAATTTCAGTTGTATTTGTTGATTTAATTACCAACAGATATTTTTTTCTTAACTTTGTCAGCATGTGTCGTGTTCTCTGGTTTTGGGTCCATCAGTGATTAAAGTGTTGCCTTAATTAATTCCATTTACATAGCAAGATTATACACTTCCTCAATAAAGTTAGTAGTCTGGGTCGAATTTGCTGCCTGTGCGCCAAGGTCAGCTAGTTTGT
>NC_090748.1:58925472-58930472 GCF_036898095.1 Palaemon carinicauda | reverse complement strand
CAGGTGGATGCTGAAGTCGCGGTCGCGATGCAAGACATCCAGCTAGATGACAGGATGTCTGATGTGGACGGGTGTCAGGAGGAAGACCTCCTGGCAGAAGCCCAGGATGAAGTTCAAGCCCCTCTATATCGGCCGGTCTCCCAGTAGAGCTGGGACAGGCCCTCTCTTCTATTGTTGGAATGATCCAACAAATGCAGAAGGAGAATCAGGAGAAGGCGGCTGCAATGGAACTGCGAATGCAGTGCCTTGCAGAATCACATGGGCCCCAGAAAAAGCTCAATGTGAAAGACCTTCCCTTGTGCTCAGATGCTAACCCATGGAGGTATGCTGAGCACATGCCGATGACGACTGGAAAGATCTTCATCTCGGATAAGCTGGGCTCAGTTCCCCTGGAGGTGGAATTCTGGCCCAGCAAGGCATCATATCCGGACTGTTATGTCCGGCTGAGGAAGGAACCAGCTTCAAAGGAGGAGACAGAGCCGAAGGAGGTCATAGTGATGGACCATGCTAAGGCTCAAGCTCTACTTTCATCCTCGATGAAAGAGAGGGGCTTCTCTAACTCAAAGGTAGCCGCATTGCATAGGAAGCTCCCTTCCTTTGTGTCCTCGCCTACTAGAGCCTTCCCCTTTTTACAGAAAGGGTTTCTGGCTGTACTAAAAGCAATCGAGGCCAGCAAGTCTTGCCCCTCCCTAGAGGAGTGTAAACCCTTGTCGCTGGCCCTGCCTATGGACCACAAAGACTGGAAGGACGTCCATCTTACGTTCTCAGTGGGAAAGTTGGAGGCTGATATTGCCGGACGTCAGTTCGGCAAGGACCTCCCTAAGCTGTCTGACTTTCTTTTGCGAAGTGAGTTCGATACAAAAGAAAGACTGACTGCCTCAATGTCTCTTCAGACTACTCTCGAGACGATGGCAAGTGACCCCAAGGTCCATGAAATGTTCATGGTAGTGGCCAAGCCTCATCTGGCCACAGTGACGAAGGACCTTTATGGCTTCGTCAAGGCAAGGAGAGCTTGTAGGGAGTTCGTGTTTACCTCGGCTATGGTGAGGTACGAGCCAAAGAAACTAATCTCCTCCAACATTTGGGGAAAAGACCTTTTCCTTACCGACTTGGTCAAAGAAGTTGTTGATAAGGCCGCCTTGGAGAATAGAAACTTTCTCCAGAAGTGGGGCCTGGCTATCAAAAGAAAGTCTTCCCCGGATGAGTGTCCTCAACCAAAGAGGAAGACTATGAGGACTAGGCTACCGTCTCGGCCAGCCAAGCCTCTTAGACAGCAACAGCAACTGCAATTGCCATTGCCTCCAGTGCCCCAGATCGTGGCACAAACCCCGACCACCTTTCAGTGGGTACCCCAGGCCGTGTCGACACAGTCCACGGCATTCACCCCATCGTTCGAAGGGCAGTCTACTTCCTTTCGAGCAAAGCCTAGAGGAGCAGCCAGAGGCTCGTCTAGATGCCCCTCAAGGGGAAGGGGATTCAGGGGTGGTCGTGGTCAGGAAGGCAAGACCTCAGGACGGCAGTCCAAGTGAGGTGGTACCGGTAGGAGGGAGACTTCTGAAATTTCGGGATCGGTGGACCTTCGATCCCTGGGCCCACAGCCTACTCAAGAATGGACTGGGCGGGAGCTGGTACAGCACTCCACCCCCGTGCCTTCGGTTTTTCCAACACTCCACCCCCGTTATGGAGGAGTACGTTCAAGAACTGTTGGAGAAAAAAGGTGATCCGAAGGGTGAAGCCCATCAATTTCTAAGGGAGGCTGTTTTGTGTTCCCAAGAAAGACTCGGAAAAGCTCAGAGTCATTCTGGACTTGTCGCCACTCAACAAGTTCATAGTGAATTGCAAATTCAAAATGCTAACACTGCAACACATAAGGACCTTACTGCCCGAGAGGGCATATTCCGTCTCTATAGACTTGTTAGACGCCTATTGGCACATTCCAATTAGCCATCGACTCTCCCCCTACCTAGGTTCAGGCTACAACGAAGACTATACGCCTTCGGAGCCATGCCATTCGGGCTAAACATAGCCCCAAGGATTTTTATGAAGCTTGCGAGCGTAGCTCTCAAACAATTACGCCTAAAGGGAATTCAGGTAGTAGCCTACCTGGACGACTGGTTGGTGTGGGCAGCATCCGAGACAGAATGCTTGCAAGCTTCCAGTCAAGTGATCCAGTTCCTAGAGTACCTAGGCTTCAAGATCAACAGAAAAAGTCTCGACTTTCTCCATCTCAAAAGTTCCAGTGGCTGGGAATCCACTGGGACCTTTTGTCACACCGTTTCTCCACCCCGGCGAAGAAAAGGAAGGAGATAGCGGGTTCTGTCAAGACACTTCAAGATTCAGAAAAGGATATCAAGACACGAGCAGGAGAGAGTACTGCGCTCTCTCCAGTTTGCTCCGGTGACAGACCCAGTGCTAAGAGCACAGCTAAAGGATGCAATCGGAGTTTGGAGAAGTTATGCATCAAACGCGTGAAGAGATCTGAGAAGACCAGCCGCTTCGGCTAAGTACTCTTCTCAGGCCTTGGTCCCAAGCCAGACATCTAAAGAAGTCGGTTCTTCTTCAGCCACCTCCCCCGTCAGTGACGATTCACTCAGACGCCTCGAAGGAGGGATGGGGAGGTCACTCTCATGGGAAAAAAGTCCAGGGGACTTGGTCCAGGCTATTCAAGACCTTTCACATAAAACTTTTTAGAAGCTAGGGCAGTGCTCCTTACCTTAAAGAAAGTCTCCCCGCGTCACTCGATCCACATAAGGTGGTGATAGACAGCGAGGTAGTTGTGAGATACTTGAATCGACAAGGATCGAGGTCACCACCTCTCAACCAGGTGATGTTGGCCGTCTTCCGATTGGCGGAAAAGAAGAAGTGGTACCTGTTGGCAGTTCACCTTCAAGGAGTCCGCAATGTGACAGCGGACGCTCTATCCAGGTTCACACCGATAGAGTCGGAATGGTCCTTAGACGCAGGATCATTCTCCTTCATTCTGAATCAGTCCCAGAACTGCAGATAGACCTCTTTGCGACGAAAGACAACAAGAAGTGGCCCCTGTACGTGCCCCGTACGAGGACCCCTTAGCGGAAGCAGTGGACGCAATGTCCCTCGACTGGAACAGATGGTCCAAGATTTATCTGTTCCCTCCTCACAACCTTCTGTTGAGGGTCCTCAACAAACTGAGATCCTTCAAAGGGTAGCGGCAATAGTGGCCCACAAGTGGCCGAACAGCGTGTGGTTCCTCCTGGCATTGGAACTGTAGCTGAAGTTTGTACCACTACCAGATCCAGTTCTGACCCAGCGAGTCCAGAAGTCAACTGTCTGCGCTTCATTACAGAAAACCCGGACCCTGCAGCTCATGATTTTCTCTCCCTAGCGGTGAGAAAGCGTTTCGGGATCTCGAAAGCCAGTATAGACTTCCTTGAGGAATATAAGTGCAAATCTACTAGAAGGCAATATGAGTCATCTTGGAGAAAATGGGTGACCTTTAGTCAAGGCGAAGATTCCGCAGGAGATCTTGACAGACTTCTGCTTATCTTTCTTCTCCACCTCCATGGTCAAGGGTTGGCAGCGAACACGATTTCAGCGTGTAAGTCTGCTTTGACAAGACCCATTCTATATGCCTTCCAGGTCGACCTAGGTAACGAGATCTTTAATAAAGTCCCGAAAGCCTGTGCTAGGCTCAGACCTTCAGCACCTCCAAAGCCCATTTCATGGTCTTTAGACAAGTTCTTCATTTCGCTTCTCTGTTGAGCAATGAAGAGTGTGCGTTAAAGGATTTGACACAAAAAGTTATTTTTCTATTTTGCACTCGCGTCCGGGGCCAGGGTTAGTGAGACTGTAGCCTCTCGAGAGAGGCAGGTCGTGTTCAGTTCCTGGATGGGGGAGAACTGAACCTGTTTCCGGATCCTACGTTTCTCGCCAAGAATGAGTTACCCACCAACAGGTGGGGTCCCTGGAGAATCTGCCCTCTGAAAGAAGATGCATCTCTATGTCCAGTAGAATGCCTAAAGTCTATCTTCATAGAACTTCAGACTTCAAGGGTGGTCAACTATTCAGGGGAGAAACATCAAGCTCAAATTTATCTCTGAATCAACTCAGAGCGAAAATCACATATTTCATTCGCAGAGCGGATCCTGACAATACACCCGCAGGTCACGATCCGAGGAAAGTTGCCTCATTCTTAAATTTCTTTAATTGTATGGATTTTGAACATCTCCGTTCATACACTGGCTGGAAGTCTTCCAGAGTGTTCTTTCGCCACTATACGAAGCAAGTAGAGGAACTAAAAGAGATCTGTGGTAGCAGTGGGTCGCGGTGTTAACCCTACTGTTTAACTCTGCGAGGAACAGTGGTCTTAATTGGGACGATTAATTCCAGGGTGAGTGTGTAGTTACATACTGTACTACAAACTAAGTGAGGGCACTGTGTTGCCCATCCAGCCTGTTCCATTTCCGAAGGTGAACCTAGCATAAGTGCAGACATGTGTGCCGAGCGTTTCTAACGCTAATGTCATTGATTTGTAATACAGGCTTTTATGACTTTGATACCTCGGTATCTTAAAAGTGGCATCTAAGGTTTTTCTTTCAGACAAACAAGCTCTGTTTACTATCATACTTATGCTTAAAGTTTTGGGTTATCCTCTTCTTATGTATATATATATATATATATATATATATATATATATATATATATATATATATATATATATATAATTGTGGTTAACCTGTCTATTTATTGCTTGTCAATAATCTGGTTCTTGAGAACCTTGCGTCTCCTTCACCTGTGTCAATTTATTGGTATAATTGAGCATTCATTCTATGTACCTTATCTGGGATAATTCTAATAGAATTGTTCCTTTATGCAAGCTATGTTGCATTGGTTTTCCTCCTATGCGGATATAAAACCTTTGTCCAATACAAGTATTGTGCGGAGAACTGGTCGATATTTCATATTGACGCAGTGGTTCTTTACAAACTATGCTTTACTTAATATAGGGCGAGACCACTATA
>NC_090748.1:58880472-58920472 GCF_036898095.1 Palaemon carinicauda | reverse complement strand
CCATGTGAAATCACAACTGACACTAAATTCTAACTTCATCTACATTAACTCTAATAGTACCATCAATATACATAGTATCTTCTTATTTTGCATACATTCTGTAAATTGCCTTTTGCCTTCACTGGCCATGTGAAATTTTAACTTCATCTATATTGACTCTAATAGTACCATCAATATACATAGTAGCTTCTATTTTACATACATTCTTTAAATTACCTGTTCCTTCACCTCAAGGGTGATCCACTACAAATATTTCATATATATATATGAACCTCTCCCATGCCGTGAGTGTGTGTGTGTCTGTTTTTCTGTATGCAATATTTCTTAACCATAGGTAGCTTTCGTTAATATCAGGCTGTTCTATAACAAAAACTAATAAAATTAAGAAACTCTATTTTTCAACTGAGTACTGATTTAATGATAAACCAATGCAGAGTATCACAAAATCTTCAACATTTTCAAATCACAGCATGTCCAACATCCTTGTAACATTATTTGGTAAACACTGCTTCTCTCTTCCAGCTATGTCAAACCATGCCTCTACTTGAGACTCGTGAAAACAAGATTCAATGGATGATTTGAACGTTTCAATTAATATAATTATAAAACAAAAATCTCAGAAATTCTTCTGTGCGTTAAAAGTATAATTCAATTTACTTCTTGCATCAGCTTTAATATCTAAAAAATCTAAGCACCCATTGCTCTATAGGAAGATGATTTCATAATTTTAGAAAACAACTCTTCGAAGTGTTGACTAACCATTCAAACCTCACGGAGAGAAGAACCCAGGACCCCAGGAGTAATGGACCTATAACAAATTCTCATTTTTAGTTTCAGATGAAAGTTATTATAATTCAAGTTCAGTGAGTAATATAGATGATACCGCTGAAGAGTGGTTTTTTGTTTTTTGTTTTTTTTTTTAAGACAATGTTTTGTGGGTGTTTAATTATGCATTTATGTAACATTTGTAAAACTGTACCCAATACAAGATCCCATAGTGGTTAGATGCAAAGAAGGTAGCGGTGGCTAACAAGGGCCGTGAGACGGATCTTATGGCGACATGTTTCAGGGAATTAACCACGAATGTTCAATGATATTGTGATGAACTTAAAAGGTCATATTTACAAATACTGTATTTCTTATGGCATCCTCTAGAAAGCACATTCATTCTCTAGAGTTAGGGCCAGTTTAAAATGTATAACTATCCGTGAATTTACAGAGGAAAGGTTTGTTCAGTCATGTTAATTATTTAAACTGAAAGGAAATTGGATATTTTGAAGGTTTTAAATGAATCACGGAGTGACTACGTGTGAGAGAGAAATTAATTTCAAGACAAAAGTTTGAAATAAGCACTCGGTTTCTACTCTAATCCCATGCTGCATCATATAGCTTTACCATAAATGATAAAGAAATCCTTTACCCAGCATCCAACCACCAAAAAAAAAAAAATAAATAAAAAAAAAATTAAAAAGATCATAAAAAACTGGAAAAGGAAAAATATTTTTTTTCCATCCAGTTACTCCGAATGCTAAAGGATTTACCCAACCAAAAAATACTTTTTTGTAAGATTTTTCTTGGTGAAAATTGTAAATTTTCATAGTTTAGAATAATTGATATTTTGTATTATACTAGATATATTGATAGTATTATCGTAAGGTGCCAAGTAAAAAGGATTAACTTTTCTGTCTTTTCATTTTTTTTTTAATCTTACTTTCCAAGCGCGTGACTATTACCTCTGCTCTGATGCACCAATTTGAATAAAGTAGAATATTTAGAAACGCTGAAATATATTTTATTCACAAAAATTAGTAAACATAAATTTCTGGTTCCATATACGAATATGTTGAGAGAGAGAGAGAGAGAGAGAGAGAGAGAGAGAGAGAGAGAGAGAGAGAGAGAGAGAGAGAGAGTCTTATCATGGCGTTCAGGATTACCACCATAATAAAATCTGAAATATTTAGGTAATAACAGTCTGTCAGTAAAGAATAAGGAAACAAATCAGGAAAAACTGCAGAGCTTTATTATCTTTATAACAGGGTTCGTATTATCATTATTATTATTATTATTATTATTATTATTATTATTATTATTATTATTATTATTATCAAATACTAATCAACAATCCTTGTTGGAAAAGCAGGATGCTATAAGCCCAGGGGCCCCAACAAGGAAAATAGCACAGTGAGGAAAGGAAACAAGGAAAAATGAAATAATTTAAGAAAAGCAACAACACTAAAATAAATATTTCCTATATAAACTATAAAAACTTTAACAAAACAAGAGGAAGAGAAACTAGATAGAACAGTGTCCCCGAGTGTAGCCTCAAGCAAGAGAACTCTAACCCAAGACAGTGGAAGACCATGGTACAGAGGCTATGGCCCTACACAAGGCTGAGACCAATGATTTGATTTTGGAGTGTCCTTCTCTTAGAAGAGCTGCTTACCATAGCTAGAGTCTCTTCTACCCTTCCAAGAGGAAAGTAGCCACTGAACAATTACATTGCCGTAGTTAACCCCTTGGGTGAAGAAAAATTGTTTGGTAATCTCAGTGTTGTCAGGTGTACGAGGACAGAGAAGAATCTGTAAAGAATAGGCCAGACTATTCAATTTCTGTGTAGGCAAAGGGAAAGAACAGTAACCAGAGAGAAGGATCCAATATAGTACTGTCTGGCCAGTCAAAGGACTCCATAATTCTGTAGGGGTAGTATCTTAACGGGCGGCTGGTGCCCTGGCTAGCCTAATAGCATATTTCACCTCTCCCTAAAGCTACGGATGCATACTAATGAAGTCTGGATGGGTTTATCCAGAGGAAAAATGAGAGCCAATCAGAACGCAAATTAATTCAGGAGAAGCAAGTATTGCAAAGGTAATCATAATAATTTAATTGTGGCCCCCATATACGACATATGCAGGCGAAAACAAAAGAGTAATATTGCAATTTTGTTTAATTGCGAGAGGAAAACACCATTTCAGGGACCTGATATAAAGTGATTTGGCAAGTGGTAACAAGGAGTACGGGGTAGGTGATGACGTCATGGGTTTGCAATACTTGCCTCTGCTGGGCGAGCTTTCGTTGCCATTGGTACTATTTTCGACCCAGGACACATCCTTTGCTAATATGCACCCCAGATTTGACTGACAGTTGATAAAGTGGCAGAAATATTTTTTTGCAAATATCTCGCTTGGGACTTACTTTAGCAGGAAATGTGTCAATACATAAAATAATCCACATAAATGTTTGTACAGAAACCGTTAGATTAAATTTTATGATACTTTGCTATTTTTGTACCTCAGTGCCCGAATATCACATGGTAATTATCCGTGCATGCCATATTGAAAGGAACATGCTTCAAGCTTCTTTGTTGAGTATTTTTCTTTTGTTTCAGGACTATGGAGAAGGACAGTTAACTTATCAGTTATTCCATAATGTGGAAAATGTACTCATTGAGGGAATGCTTTATTTACAATTGAGAGCTTTCTAAGGGTAAGACTCAAGATACTTATAAACTATAATACTGTTTATCCCAGCCAATCTCATGATAAAATGTTAACAGGGCATGATTATTCACGATCTTTATTATCTTTATAATAGGGTACTTAATAGCATAATTTTGCACCCCTCTACTGAGACGGATGCATAATAAGGAAGTCTGGAAGGGTTTATACCGTGGCGAAATTAGAGCAAATCACAGCGCAAATCCGTTGAGCGGAGGCAAGTATACCAAGGTAATCATGATAATTTAAATGTGTAGACCATCCATGTATTAGTGGCCATCCATATACCGCTTGCCAAAACAAAAGAGCAATGACGAGATTACGTGTAATTGGGAGTGGAAAACACCATTGGAGGGACGTAATATACAGTAAAGTGATTTGGCAAGTGATAACGAGGAGTACGGGGTAGGGGATGACGTCCTGGCTTTGCAATACCTGCCTCTGCTGATATTTTTATTTATTTTTTTTATCTTATTTCTTTTTGTGATTGGCTCTAATTTTGTCCCGGGACACATCTTTGTTAATATGTGGCCCGGATTTCATTGACAGTTGAAAAAAAATGTTGAAAATTTCTTTGTCAAATATCTCACCTGGGCCCCAATTTAACAGAAAATGTATCAGTACATAAGATAATTCTCATAAATGTTTCTATAGAAACCTTTCTGTATAATGGTTTATACATTTCGTCGTTTCTCTACCCAAGTGCCTATATATCATACAGTAACTTTTCCTGTGTTAATCAAATTATTATTTTTTTTCAGGACTAAAAAAAGAGACATTTAACTTATCAGTTATTCCATAAATTGGAAAATGTCTTCATTAAAGAAATGCTTCATTTGCAATTGACAGCTTTGTAAGGGTAACACACGAGATGTTAAAGTGAGAGGTGTAAAGACACTTATAGACTTATAAACTATAGTAATGTTTATGCAACTGGGGATTATTATTATTATTATTATTATTATTACTATCCAAGCTACAACCCTAGTTGGAAAAGCAAGATGCTATAAGCCCAGGGGCTCCAACAGGGAAAAATAGCGCAGTGAGGAAAGGAAATAAGCAAATAAATGAATGAAGAGAACAAATTAACAATAAATCATTCTAAAATAAGTAACAACGTCAAAACAGACATGACATATATAAACTATTAAAAACATCAAAAACAAATATGTCATATATAAACTATAACAAGACTCATGTCCGCCTGGTCAACAAAAAAACATTTGCTCCCACTTTGAACTTTTGAAGTTCTACTGATTCAACCACCCGATTAGGAAGATCATTCCACAACTTGGTAACAGCTGGAATAAAACTTCTAGAGTACTGCGTAGTATTGAGCCTCATGATGGAGAAGGCCTGGCTATTAGAATTAACTGCCTGCCTAGTATTACGAACAGGATAGAATTGTCTAGGGAGATCTCAATGTAAGGGATGGTCAGAGTTATGAAAAATCTTATGCAACATGCATAATGAACTAATTGAACGACGGTGCCAGAGATTAATATCTAGATCAGGAATAAGAAATTTAATAGACCGTAAGTTTCTGTCCAACAAATTAAGATGAGAATCAGCAGCTGAAGACCAGACAGGAGAACAATACTCAAAACAAGGTAGAATGAAAGAATTAAAACACTTCTTCAGAATAGATTGATCACCGAAAATCTTGAAAGACTTTCTCAATAAGCCTATTTTTTGTGCAATTGAAGAAGACACACACCTTATATGTTTCTCAAAAGTAAATTTGCTGTCGAGAATCACACCTAAAATTTTGAAAGAGTCATACATATTTAAAGAAACATTATCAATACTGAGATCCGGATGTTGAGGAGCCACCGTCCTTGACCTACTTACAATCATACTTTTAGTTTTGTTAGGATTCAACTTCATACCCCATAATTTGCACCATGCACTAATTCTAGCTAAATCTCTATTAAGGGATTCACCAACCCTAGATCTACATTCAGGGGATGGAGTTGATGCAAAGAGAGTAGCATCATCTGCATATGCAACAAGCTTGTTTTCTAGGCCAAACCCCATGTCATGTTGTATATAGTATGAAAAGTTATGGGCCAAGAACACTACCCTGTGGAACACCGGATATCACATTCCTATAATCACTATGGTGCCCATCAACAACAACTCTTTGAGATCTATTACTTAAAAAATCAATAATAATGCTAAGAAACGACCCACCCACTCCCAACTGTTTCAGTTTGAAAACAAGGGCCTCATGATTAACACAGTCAAAGGCAGCACTAAAATCAAGGCCAATCATACGAACTTCCCGACCATAATCAAGGGATTTTTGTACAGCATTGGAGATTGTGAGGAGGGCATCACATGCTCCAAGGCCTTTACGAAAACCAAATTGCAAACTAGGGAGTAGATGATTACCTTCAGCAAACTTATTAAGACGTTTTGCCAGAAGACGTTCAAAAACTTTAGATAATATGGGAGATATGGAAATTGGGCGGTAATCAGTGGGATTTGAGCTACCACAAACACATTTACATAGAGGAGTAACATTACCAATTCTCCAACTAGTGCTAAAGGCTCCTCTTCTTGCTAACTTGCGCAAAATAACAGATAACTTTGGAGCTAAGAACTCTGCTGTCTTTATAAAAAACAAAGGAAAAATACCATTTGGGTCTACACCTCCATAAGCATCAAGGTACACCAACAGAGCTTTAATCTCACGAGATCGAAAAGCTAAACTAGTTAGTTTAGCCTCAGGAAAACAGGAATGAGGAAGTTCAAGTTTTTCATTACTCTTTTTACTGTCAAAAACATCAGCCAAAAGGGTTGCCTTTTCCTTTGGACAGTGAGTGACTGAGCCATCTGGTTTAAGTAAAGGTGGAACTGTTGCATCTACACCAAAGAGTACAGATTTAAGGGTAGACCACCATTTATGTTCCTGAGTTGTACCAGAAAGTGTTTCTTTTATGGTTAAATAGTACTCCTTTTCAGTTGAGGCATAAACTCCTTGAGCAAAAGCTCGAAGCTGAGTATAGTTGTTTCAGGTCAAATCTGATCTGTTACCCTTCCAAAGATGATAGGCCTCCTGTTTCTCCAAATAAGCACGTCTACAATCATCATTGAACCACGGTTTGTCCTTCACTCGGTACCTTAGCACACGAGAAGGGATACGCCTATCAATTATGTTGACTAGATTCTCATTCAAAGGGACAACAGGATCTACACTATTATATAATTGTGACCAATTCAAGCACAAAAGATCATGTAAAATCCCATTCCAGTCTGCTTGGGATTTCATATAAATTTTACAAGAATATGATATATCAGGGACAGGCTGCTCAGTCTTCACTAATAATGAAATCAAGGCATGATCAGATGTCCCGACTGGAGAACCACCCTTACTAGTTATAACGCCAGGGGAGTCAGTGTATACGAGGTCCAAGCAATTACCAGACCTGTGAGTAGCTTCATTTATGATTTGCTCACAGTCTGATTCAGAGGCAAAGTCTAAAGCTCTTAAGCCATGGCGATCAGTAGGAGAGATAGAACTTAACCACTCCCTATGGTGAGCATTAAAATCACCAACAAAGACAAAAGAAGCCTTTCTATCATCTTCTTGTATCTTAGCCATAATGGTAAGAAGACAATCGAAGATAGAATCATCCATGTCTGGATTCCGGTAGATCGAACACAAATAAAAGTTGTTATGCCTGCCACAAACTTTTATTACCTGAATCTCATGACATCCACATTGATAGCAGGACTTATGAGAAGCAGGGTACTCGGTCCTAATATACACCGCCATTCCCCTGGCCCTAGGGATGGCATCACGTTTCAACATTATTGGCTTCTTAAAACCAGTTATAAGGAGCTCAGATGAGTGCCTCATATTAGAGACCAAAGTTTCTGAGCACAAAAGAATATCATACTGTCTGGACGCAACTGTAAGGTCTTGGGTATTTGCATGAAGACCACGAATAATGCAATACAGAAGACGACATTGACGAAATCTAGGACGTACTGGTCCCGGATTTTGCTCAATGTCTCCAGACAGCATAAGAATTAATAGAAATAAAAAAGAGACTTCATACTTAAAAACTAGATTAACAAGAATTATAACAAAAACAATACGTACAGAATTATAAACAAAGTAATTGATGATACCCATAGACTATAGTAAAAAGTCAGAAAAACTGGTCAACATGGAGGAGCCGATACACCATGCAAGGCTAAATACCCTCCAGGATAGCCACTTCAACTGAAGGGAGGACAGTAAGGATGGTTTTGAGAAGAAAAATAATCAGAAAAAGGAAAAGACAACCTCTTGATAAACCACCTGCTATGTCTTTATTCAGGAAATGTTATTTTGCTGCGTGCAAATGTTAGGGTCAGATTTTTTTCCCCTCTAAATGCTATGTCTTTATTCACGAAATGTTATTTTGCACGTATGCTTTGTATAATGAAAGAAACTAAGTTGTAACATGTTTTTTATTACCCATATATGTCAATGTAAGTGATTATTACCCATATATGCTAATGCAAGCGAAAGGCCTTGAAGCAAATGGACAGAGAGAGAGAGAGAGAGAGAGAGAGAGAGAGAGAGAGAGAGAGAGAGAGAGAGAGAGAGAGAGAGAGAGAGAGATAACGGTGGGGGAGGCGTGTGAACTCGATTGCCTCACGTTGGCACACAAGTGTGTGTGTGTTTGTGTCTCTTAGGAGTAAAAAAAAAAATGCACAGAGAGATGGGTACTTTTCCATTGGCTTAAATTGAAAGGATTGTGGTCTGGGGGGAGGAGAGCCTCGTCTGCATACAAATGCGTGTCTTATGATAAAAAAAAAAAAAACTGCGAGCTCGGTAGGAACAATGTCACTATCTAGGGGCATGGGTCATCCAGATGGAGAACTCCATGCCTGTCGGTGACCACAAACACAGAAAACGCCCCCCCCCCCCCCCTAGGGGTCGGGGAAGGGAGGGACGGGGAAAGAAGGGTGCGTCATTCAAGATAGACAACTCTAAGCCTGCCGGTGAACATAGACACAGAAAACGCCCCCTGTGGGCGGGGGAGGGGGGGTTGTAGTAGCCTGGGGGAAGGGGGGGGGTTGTTTGTAAACAAAACCTTACGTATAAATCCCCAAACGGACTGAGCAATCCTGACAATGGCCTCAAAAAGTGAGTAATCCTGACTGAGCAATCCTGACAAAGTGAGCAATTCTGACATTAGCCCCAAAAAGTGAGCAATCCTGACTGAGCAATCCTGACAAGGTGAGCAATCCTGACAATGGCCTCAAAAAGTGAGCAGCTGAGGCATATTTCCTAATGGCCTCAAAAAGTAAGTAATCCTGACTGAGCAATCCTAACAAAGTGAGCAATTCTGACATTAGCCCCAAAAAGTGAGCAATCCTGACAATAGCCCCCAAAAAGGGGAAGGGGGGGGGGTTGTTTGTAAACAAAACCTTACGTATAAATCCCCGAACGGACTGAGCAATTCTGACATTAGCCCCAAAAAGTGAGCAATCCTGACTGAGCAATCCTGACAAAGTGAGCAATTCTGACATTAACCCCAAAAAGTGAGCATTCCTGACAATAGCCGCAAAAAAGCGGAAGGGGGGGGGGCGTTGTTTGTAAACAAATCCTTACGTATAAATCCCCAAACGGACTGAGCAATTCTGAAAATGGCCTCAAAAAGTGAGTAATCCTGACTGAGCAATCCTGACAAAGTGAGCAATTCTGACATTAGCCCCAAAAAGTGAGCAATCCTGACTGAGCAATCCTGACAAGGTGAGCAATCCTGACTGAGCAATCCTGACAAGGTGAGCAATCCTGACTGAGCAATCCTGACAAGGTGAACAATCCTGACAATGACCTCAAAAAGTGAGCAGCTGAGGCATATTTCCTACTACTCACATTTTGTATCATTTCACTGTCAATTAGTATAGCTAGTCTTTCGTAAAGCTGCTTCTGTTCTTGACCATTCGTCAGTTTTTTTCATGATTAAGGAAGACAGGTAATATATGCTAGTTTATGTGCCCTGAGCCCTCTTTAGCAGGGATTCCCAGTTAACATTTTGTCAAGAAATGCACTTGCCTTAACAGTACTATAGTCTATAATTGTCTTTACACCTTTCACTTTAACATCTGAAGTCTCGCTCTGAGAAACCTGTACATTACCAATAAAGCATTTCTTTAATGAAGACATTTTCCATATTATGAAATTACAGAGAGGTTAACTGTCTCTTTTATAGTCCTGAAATAAAATAAAGACAATGATTACCATATGAACTTAAAGCATTTATTCAATACTGCCCGCAGTAAAAGATAAGATTTTATATACGGACACCTGGGTAGAAAGTGCTGCATTGTACCACAATAGATGAGTTTCTGTTGAAACATTTATGAAAATTATTTCATGAAATGACACATTTTCTGCCAAATTGAGGCCCAAGTGAGATATTTCCCAAAACATATGCTGCCATTTTTTTTTTTTAACTATCAGTCAGATCTGGGGCGCATATTAGCAAAGGATGTGTCCTGGGATTAAATCAGGGTCAATTGCAATAACAGGTCGCTCAGCAAAGGCAAGTATTGCAATCCCATGACGTCATCACCTACCCCGTACTCCTTGTTACCGCTTGCCAGATCCCTTTATATCACATCACTGAAATGGTTTTTCCTACTCGCAATTAAAAATAATCTTAACATTGCTCCTTTGTTTTGGCTAGCGGTATGTGGATGGCCCGCACATGACAAACATGTGGGTCATAATTGAATTAAAATGATTACCTTTTGCTTTTGCTGAACGAATTTGCGCTGTGATTTGTTCTAATTTAACCACGGTATAAACCTTTTCAGTATTTTATTATGTATCTGTGGCAGTAGAGGGGTGCAAAATTATTATGAAGATAATAAAGCTCCTGAATAATCATGCCCAGTTAACATTTTATCAAGAGATGTACTTGAATAAACAGCACTATAGTTTATAAGTGTCTTTACACCTTTCTCTTTAACATTTCGATAAGTTAACTGTGTCTTTTCATAGTTCTGGAACGAAAAAATAATCAACAAAGAAACTTGTAGAATTTTTTTTTAATATTGCATTCAAGAAAAATAACCATGTGATATATGGGCTCTGAGGTACAAAAAATTGCAAAGTAACACAAAGTTTAATATAAGGGTTTCCTCAGAGATATTTGCGGGTTATCTTTTATACATTGACACATTTTCTGTTAAAATAAGTCTTAAGCGAGATATTTGGAAAAAAAAAGTTTCTAGCATTTCTTTCAACTGTCAGCCTAATCCAGTGCGCATATTAACAAAGGATGTGTCTTGGGACGAAATTAGTGCCAATGACAATGAGAGCTCACTCACCGGAATCAAGTATTGCAAAACCCATGACGTCATCACTTACCCTGTACTCCTTCTTACCACTTGCCAGGTTACTGTATATTACGTTCTGAAATGGTGTTTTCCTCTCGCACTTAAACATAAACTCAGCATTACTCTTTTATTTTGGCAAGCAGTATATGGATGGGTAGCGATACATGGGTGGCCTGCACATGTCATAGTCATGGGTTACAATTGAATTATCATGATTACCTCAGCTGAACGAATTTGCTCTGTGTCTCTGATTTCACCCGGGATAAACCCTTCCACACTTCATTATTATGCATCTGTGGCAGTAGAGAGGTGCAAAATTAATATGTTATTTAGTACCCTATTTTGAAGATAATCAAGCTAGTTAATAAGCATGGGTTGTTTCTTAGCATTATCATTGATTTTTTAAGTAATAGATCTCAAAGAGTTGTTGTTGATGGGCACCATAGTGATTATAGGAATGTGATATCCGGTGTTCCACAGGGTAGTGTTCTTGGCCCATTACTTTTCATACTATATACACATGACATGTGGTTTGGCATATTTTTTTTACCCATTGGGGATGCAGCCAAAAGATCATTCGGTATACTTTACTGATTTTCTACGAAGGTACTCTTCCATGAAGTGTTTCATAAATAATATGCGAGTGCAAAATTACAATTCGGCTTTGTGCGCATTTTTCTGCCTATATTTTATGCATAGCGTAAGTCTAAATGGAGTTTGCGCCGCCCTAAGGAAAATCAGGAAGCATTTATCCACCACCGACTTAAAGAAAAATGACGTAACAGTGTTATTATACTATCTTCTCCATTTAAATTCAAGACCGTGTATGTACATCTGGAAATATACAAAACCTGAATTTTCAATGAAGATATGCCAAGTGCTGAAAAAACGTAATTAAAAATGTTTTCCTACCGCTTTTAAGCGTGCAAATGTTAGGGTTTCAAATTAATGTTTTTAGGCCCAGATTTTTTCCCACTAAATGCTATGTCTTTATTCACAAAATGTTATTTTGCCGCATGCAAATGTTAGGGTCAGATTTTTGTCCCCACTAAAGGCTATATCTTTATTCACGAAATGTTATTTTGCACGTATGCTTCGTATAATGAAAGAAACTAAGTTGTAATATGTTTTTTATTACTCATATGTGTCAATGTAAGAGATTATTACCCATATATGCTAATGCAAGCGAAAGGCCTGAAAGCAAATGGACAGAGAGAGAGAGAGAGAGAGAGAGAGAGAGAGAGAGAGAGAGAGAGAGAGAGAGAGAGAGAGAGAGAGATAACGGTGGAGGAGGCGTGTGAACTGGATTGCCTCACGTTGGCACACAAGTGTGTGTGTGTGTGTGTGTGTGTCTCTTAGGATTAAAAAAAAAATGCACAGAAAGATGGGTACTTTTCCATTGGCTTAAATTGAAAGGATTGTGGTCTGGGGGAAGGAGAGCCTCGTCTGCATACAAATGCGTGTCTTATGATAAAAAAAAAAAAAAAAAAAAAAATTGCGTGCTCGGTAGGAACAATGTCACCATCTAGGGGCATGGGTCATCCAGATAGAGAACTCCATGCCTGTCAGTGACCACAAACACAGAAAACGCCCCCCCCCCCCCTAGGGGGCGGGGGAGGGAGGGAGGGGGGAAGAAGGGTGCGTCATTCAGATAGACAACTCCAAGCCTGCCGGTGACCATAGACACGGGAAACGCCCACTGGGTGGGGGAGGGGTGTTGGGGGGTGTAGTAGCCTGGGGGGGGGGGGAGTTGTTTGTAAACAAAACCTTACGTTTAAATCCCACTGAGCAATCCTGACAAAGTGAGCAATTCTGACATTAGCCCCAAAAAGTGAGCGATCCTGACTGAGCAATCCTGACAAGGTGAGCAATCCTGACTGAGCAATCCTGACAAGGTGAGCAATCCTGACAATGGCCTCAAAAAGTGAGCAGCTGAGGCATATTTCCTACTACTAATGTGCTATGTGAGTTTAATGGTACCTTTAGTTTTATGAAGAGTAAATGTGCCACTGCAAACCTCTGGGTGCAGTACTTTAAAATGGTAACACTGGTAAAATAGTTTAGCGAAGCAGAGTGCTCAAACAACTGGAAACTACACCTAGAAAAAAATTCAAAATATGCTACCTTACATCCATGGCAGTAGTAATTTTCTGCATGTAAAACCAGTTCAGCCTTATATACAATACATGTATGACCTAAAGAATAGCATTACCCCCAAGGAATTTTAAGATTATGTGCGAGATGGCTTTTTACCAATAAGGCAGTGAGATAAACTTTGTTCTGTGATCACGTCTGACATGACCATTGAGTAGACTTTGATGAGGACAATGGTAGAGGAATAATGGACTCAATACTAACCAAATGGGTTATTGGAATTTCTATCAATTGGAGGGTCACAGTGAAAAGTGAGAAAAGTGTGTTGTTTATAGTATAGGAGAGCAGCATGTAATGCTAGAAAGGCTAACAATTTACAGCAAAAACAAGATCTTCACACACTTTGTTGAGTGGTTATCACACACACCATTTTCAGACTTTGATAGCATTATGCCAATCAGTACAGGAAACAGGAAATGTACATAAAAGTCCTTATGATGCAAATGATGTTTGATTTTTGTCAATGTCAAATATTGGTTACAGTAATTTTGCAAAAGTATAGTTCTAAACAGGAAAAAAGTATCAAACGCTTGGGAGCTGCCATGAGTAGTTGAGCCTGAGATGTTATTTAGGAGAATTTCATTCACCAAGAAATCATATAAACTATTCAAACAAAACTTTCAGTATGAACTAGCACCAGGCCCTATGTCACGTTTTTTTTTCTGAAATAGTAATGTGTAAAACCAAGAAATTCACGATGTGTAAATTATTTGCAACTCTTAGCGACCCAGGAATTATTGAAGGCACATTTTTTTTATTGGTCAAGGACTTCTGATTCATCAAATTTCTTGGCAAAAGGGAGAGATATTCTCAAAAATTCTAAACAGATAAACGAAGAATGGAAAGAAACACTACAAGAGAAATGCTAGGCCATGCTATCCAGAAATATATAAGTTTATCACAAGTCTATTATAATCATTCATGTTGGCTGGGTAGAGCCCCTGCGGGTATGGTTTTGGCTAAGAGACATACGTTCAAATGAGTGCCCAGCCAGAAGCTGTTAACTCAAATCTATTTCCAGAGGATATACATTCCCTAAATTGAAATTCGATAGCAAATGCCATTCTGGTTGATATTTACATTGATTAAAATCAAGTGTTAGTGATATATATTCATCATAATTAGCCCCGAGTTGCCAATTCCGTAAATCAGCTATCATAAATATCATAATGGAGATGGGTTTCTTTTTAGTCTAAGAACATATTCCTGAATTCGACAGTAGACTTTTATAAACATATATCCCTCTTGATAGCATGGTTGATTAGAGTCCCTGCAGAAATGATTTCGGCTAAGAGCCATAGGTTCGAATCTCTGTCCAGCCAGAAGCTGTTATCATAAATTAATTTCCCCAAGGTAAAATTCGATATTAAATTCCATTCTGGTTGATATATACATTGATTAAAATCAAGAGTGTTAGTTATATATATTCATCATAAATAACCAAGTGTTGCAAACTCACAAAATCAGCTATCATGGTGGAGAAGGGTTCATTTCATGTATAAGGACAGATTCCTGAATTTGACGGGAATATTTAACGTATAGCTCTATGGTGAACAGACAAATTTTCAATGGATATAACGTCACCGGTCATAATGTCAACGGGAAAAAGGCCGACATCCGTTTCAAGAGGACATAATGTTGAGACCAAAATTTTAATACTAATAAGATTTTTATATATGGTAAGGATAAAATCAATAATAACTATCTTTATTTTTATGTCCAAAAATTTATTTAAAACATTCTATCTTGGTAGTCATAACATTAGAAAACTCTGATACACGCAATTTAAATGGAGATGCAGATCTGACAACAACTACAAAAGGGGGAACATTTTTATTTCCTGATAGTTAAGCCATTAGTATTTACTTAACGTGTAACAATCAATCATGTTAAAACCCTATTTAACATGGCTTTACGACTGGACATTCGATTCTCTAGGATAGTATGGATGGTTAGAGTCCCGGCAGGCATGGTTTGGGCTAAGAGGCATATGCTCAAATCTCTACCCTGCCAGAAATTGTTACATGCATGAATTTCTATTGGATATACATTCCCTGAAGTAGAATTCGATATTAAATGCCATTCTGGATGATATTTACATTGATTAAAATCACGAGTATTAGTGATACATATTCATCGTAAATAGCCACATGTTGCAAACTCATTAAATTGCCTATCTTGGTGATATGGGTTTATTTTAAGTCCAAGAACTGATTCCTGAATTCGACAGGAATAAGTACAGAAAACTTGAAATAAACATATATGTCTCTTGATAACATTGTTGGTTAGAGTCCCTGCAGTCCTGATTTCGGATAAAAGGCATATTGTACGAATCTCTGCCCAGCCAGATGCTGTTATCATAACTGAATTTCCATGGGATATGCATTCCCAAAGGTAGAATACGATATTGAATGCCATTGTGGTTGATATCTACATTGATTAAAATCACGAGTGTTGATGATATATATTCATCATAATTAACCACGTGTTGCAAACTCACTAAATCAGCGATCATGGTGGAGGTGAGTTTATGTTTCAGAACAGCATCCGAAATTTTACAGGAATAAATATGATAGGTTTGCAATAAACTTATATCTCTCTTAACAGCATGGTTGATTGGAGTCCCTGCAAGCATGGTTTCCACTAAATCTTCCCACAGCCAAAGCTGTTACCATAAATGAATTTCCAGTGCATATATTTTCCCGAACGCAGACTTTGTTACTAAATGTCATTGTGGGTTGATATCTAAATCGATCAAAATCACGAATATTAGTGATATATATATTCATCATAAATAACAACGGGTTGCAAACTCACTAAATCTACTATCATGGATAACTCTAACAGTTAGGAGTAGGGGGGTCATTTCTTAGCATCATTATCG
This sequence comes from Palaemon carinicauda, assembly GCF_036898095.1. Taxonomy (NCBI): domain Eukaryota; kingdom Metazoa; phylum Arthropoda; class Malacostraca; order Decapoda; family Palaemonidae; genus Palaemon; species Palaemon carinicauda. Next base: position 58,904,590 of record NC_090748.1, on the reverse strand, counting down.
AATTTATAAATAGTAGATCGCAAAGAGTTGTTGGTGATGGGCACCATAGTGAGTAGAGGAATGTGATATCTGGTGTTCCTCAGGGTAGTGTTCTTGGCCTATTACCTTTCACACTATATACACATGTCATGTAGTTTGGCTTAGAAAACAAGCTTGTTGCATATGAAAATGAGGCTACTCTCCTTGCAGCAATTCCTTCTCTTTAATGTAGATCTGGGGTTGCTGAATCCCTTACTAGAAATCTAGTTAAAATTAGTACATGGTGCAAATTATGGGGTATAAAGTTGAATCATAACAAAACTGAAAATATGATTGTAAGTAGGTTAAGGACAGTGGCTCCTCATCATCATCCAGATCTCAACATTGATAATGTTTCTTTAACTTTGTATACCTCTAAAAATTTTAGGTGTAATTCTTGATCACAAATTTACGTTTAAGAAACATATTAGGTCTATGCCTTCTTCAATTACAAAAAAAAATTGGCTTAATAAGAAAGTCTTCTAAGATTTCAGGTGATCATTCTATTTCTAAGAAGTGATTTCCTTCTTACATTCTACATTGTTTCGATTAGTGTACTCCTGCCAGGTCTTCAGCTGCGGATTCTCATCTTAATTTGTTGGACAGGAACTTACGGTTTATCAAATTTCTTATTCCCGATCTAGAAATTAATCTTTTGTATTGTCGTTCAATTAATTCATTGTGTATGCTGCATAAGATTTCTCATAATAATGACCATCCTTTACATTCAGATCTTCCCGGACAGTTCCATTATGTTAGCTATACTGGGCATGCAGTTAATTCTAATTGTCAGACCTTCTCCACCATCCAGATGCTAAATACTACATAGTATTCTAGAAGTTTTATTCCAGCTGTGACCAAGTTGTGGAATAATCTAATCGGGTAGTTGAATCAGTAAAACTTCAAGAGCACAAACTTGCAGCAAACATTTTTATGTTCAACAGGCTGACGTAAGTCTATATTTGAAATATCTGTTTTAATGTTGCTATTTTTTTTTTTTTTTATATTTTATTCTAATTATTCATTAATTCTTATATCAATTTTCTATTTACTTATTTCCTTTCCTCGCTGGGCTATTTTCCCTGTTGGATCCCTAGGGCTTATACCATCTTCCTTTTCCAACTAGGGTTGTAGCTTAACTAGTGAAAATAATAATAATAATAATAATAATAATAATAATAATAATAATAATAATAATAATAATAATATGGGTTTATTTCCTTTCTAAGAACAGATTCCTGAATTCGAGTGGAATAAGTACAGTAGACTTATGATACCCTTATAAATCTTCGGATAGAATGGTTGGTTAGAGTCCCTGCAGGCATGGTTTCGGCTAAGAGGCACAGGTTCCAATCTCTGCCCAACCAGAAGCTGTTAAGATAAATTTATTTCCATTAGATATACATTGCAACGGTAGAAGTCGTTAAAAAATGCTTTTGTGGTGGCTATTCATATATATATATATATATATATATATATATATATATATATATATATATATATATATATATATATATATATATATATATATATATATATACTACACATAGGTTGTAGGGTGGCCAGGGCACCAACCACACGTCAAGATACTACCGCTAGAGAGTTATTGGGTCATTTAACTAGACAAACAGTTATATATTGTATTGCTTTCTCTGGTTATGGTTCGTTCTTTTTTTTTTTTTTTTTTTTTTTTTTTTTTGCCTACACATACACCCAATAGCCTGGCCTATTGTTTACAGATTCTTGTCTTTTCTAATAATTCATAAAACACTAAAATTACCAAACAATATTCTTCGCTCAAGATGTTAAATACTTTTCAGCTATGATTAGCAGCTCTTCTAGGAGAAGGACTCTTCAAAATGAAACCATTGTTTTCTAGTCTTGGGTAATGCCTTAGCCTCTGTACCATAGTTTTCCATAACCTTTCGTTAGAGTTCTCTTCTTAGAGGGTACAATCGGGTGCACTATCCTATCTTATTGGGCAAGGTTAATAGGAGGGACATGGATGCCAGGTGGTTTATCAAGAGGTTGTTTTTTCCTTTTTTTTTTTTTTTTCTTTTTAAACCATCATTAGAGTCCTCCCTTCAGTCGAAGTGGCTATGCTGGAGGATATTTAGCCTTGCATGGTGTATCGGCTCCTCCACATTGACCAGTTTTCCGACTCAATTTCTGTAGTCTATGAGTTATATCAATCAATATATCTATATTTCAGTACATATGGTTTTTGTTATCATTCTTTTTATTCAGGTTTTAGGTTTGATGTATCTTTTTATTATCATTAATTCTTATGATTTCTTGAGACATTGAGCGAAATCAGGGACCAATACGTCCTAGATTTCGTCAATGTTGTCTGCTGTTTTGCAATATCCTCCCTTCAGTTGAAGTGGCTATGCTGGAGGATATTTAGCCTTGCATGGTGTATCGGCTCCTCCACATTGACCAGTTTTCCGACTCAATTTCTGTAGTCTATGAGTTAGATCAATCAATATATCTATATTTCAGTACATATGGTTTTTGTTATCATTCTTTTTATTCAGGTTTTAGGTTTGATGTATCTTTTTATTATCATTAATTCTTATGATTTCTTGAGACATTGAGCGAAATCAGGGAACAATACGTCCTAGATTTCGTCAATGTTGTCTGCTGTTTTGCAATATTCGTGGTCTTCATGCACACGGTATGATATCTTTTTGTGCTCAAAAAATATGGTTTCTAATGTGACGAACTCATCTGAGTTTCTTATAACTGGTTTTAAGAAGCGAATAATATTTAAACAAGATGTCGTTCCTAAGGACAGGGACATGGCGGTGTATAATAGGATTGTATACCCTAATTCTCATAAGTCGTGATATGAATGTGGATATCATGAGATTCAGGTGATAAAAGTTTGTGGCAGGCATAGCAACTTCAAGTGGTGTTCGATCTACCCGAATCCAGACATGGGGGATTCTATCTTCGATTATCTTCTTACCATTATGGCTAAGATACAAGAAGATGATAGAGGGGCCTCTTTTGTCTTTGTTGGGATTTAATTGCTCACCATAGGGAGTGGTTAAATTCTGTTTCGCCTACTGATCACCATGGCTTAAGAGCTTTAGACTTTACCTCTGAATCAGGTTGTGAACAAATCACAAGTGAAGCTACTCACAGGTTGGTTCCCCAGATGGGACATAAGATCATGCCTTGATTTCATTCGTAGTGACGACTGAGCAGCTCGTCACTGTTATATCATACTCATGTAAGATTTATATGAAATATCATGCAGAATAGAATGGGATTTTGAGTGATCTTTTGGGCTTGAATTGGTCACAGTTGTATAGGAGTGTTTATCCTGTTGTTCCTTTGAATGAAAATCTAGTCAACATAGTTGATAGGCATATCCCTTCTCGTGTGCTAGGTACCGAGTGAAAAAAAAAAAAAACATGGTTCATTGATAATTGTAGACGTGCTTATTTGGAGAAGCAGGAGGCCTATCATCTTTGGACGGGTATTATCAGATTTAACTATACTCAGCTTAGAGCTTACGCTCAGAGAGGTTATGATTCAACTGAAAAGGAATTCAATTTAACCATAAAAGAAACCTTTTCTTGTATAACCCAAGAACATAAATGGTGGACTACCCTAAAATCTGCATTCTTTGGTGTAGATGCAAAAGTTCCTCCTTTACTTAAACCAGATGGCTCTGTCACTTACTGTCCAAAGAAAAAGGCATCCCTTTTGGAAAATGTATTTGACAGTAAACAAAGTAATGGGAAACTTGATCTTCCTCCTGGTTTTCCTGAGGCTAAACTAACTAGTCTAGATTTTTGATCTCGTGAAATTAAAGCTCTCTTGATAGACCTTGATGTTTATAAAGGTGTAGTCCCAAATTATATTTTTCTTTTGTTTTTGTTTTTTTTATATAAAACTGCAGATTTCTTAGCTCCAAAGTTATCTGTTATTTTGCACTAGTTAGCAAGAAAAGGAGCTTTCAGCACTTGTTATAAAATTTGTAATGTTACTCCACTATGTAAATGTGATTGTGGTAGCCCAAGTCCACCTGATTGCCCTCCCATCTCCATAACTCCTACAGTATCTTAGGTTTTAGAACGTCTGTTGGAAATATCTTGATATGTTTGCTGAAGGTAATAGTCTCTTTCCTAGTTTGTAATTTTGTTTTTGTAAAGGCCTTGGAGCATGTAATTCCCTTCTTGCAATCTCCAATACTGTACAGAAATCGCTTGATTGTGGTAAGGAAGTTTGTATGATCAGCCTTAATTTTAGTGCTGTCTTTGCCCATGTTAATCATGAGCCCCTTATTTTCAAACTCAAACAATTGGGAGTGGGTGGGTCGTTTCTTAGCATTATTATTGAATTTTTAAGCATTTGTTAGTAGGTGCTACTTTAATTATAGGATTGAGATATCTGTTTCTCCTTAGGGTAGTGTTCTTGGCCCATTACTCTTCATACTATATACACGTGACATGTGGTTTGCCCAAGAAAAAATGCTTGTTTCATAAGATATATTCTATAAAAACAGATATATTCTATAAAATGTTAACAATAATACAGAAAAATTAACATCAAAATTAAAATACTCAAAACAGTAATCTGAACAAAACATTATATTAAGACAAGAAAATTTTACTCTATGAAAATTATACAATAACCTCTATCACTGGAATTAATTTATGAAAATATTCAATTTTGATAATTAATGAAAAGACTTAACACTTTAAAACTCTAATGATCAATCACTAAATGAAATTTACTAATATGTAACTGTGACATTTACATTTTTTGGTTCACAGCAAGGTTCAGAGCAGTTAAGCAAAATTTTTTAATGCACTTCATTGTTTAACCTGAATCTCACAGGGCCAGTAACAAAATTTCATGTCAGATGTACTTACATTTACACACTACACTTGACTCAACATTCAATAATTTCACCAACGTTTGAACAACAATATACAATATAACCATTGGGTAAAAAAATAATTCATGATTGAGAGGACACACACTTTAGAGGAGAGAGGGCCGGCGAACTTTGGCTCTTACAAGGGGATGGGCTGGGTCTCTTCTGCTTCTTATACATTTCTAGGGTGTACATATATCTAATAGATCATTCTAGTAGTGTGAGAGGCATAGTCTAGCGACACAAGGTTATCAGCTTAGTAATTGGAAGAATGGGGTACTAACCTTGTTTGCGAGGCGACCCTCTCTCAGCTAGCTCCACCCACCAACTTCGTGACAATAAAAAAAAGAGTAATTCTAATTTGAGAATTTTCAGCATACCTAAATGATTTACATAAAACTTTGTTACAAAATACAGAAAATAAAAATTAATTCTTAAAAATAACGTAAATTCAAATATACGCAATTCAAGGAAAATACAATTGAATGAATCCCGAAAGTCTTATTTAATTTACATTCATTATGTAAACCTACGACAGTGGAACTCACCTTACGAACTGGCTACGCATCTCTTAAATACACAAATGAAATACATAAATAAGATATTTACACTTATACTAGACCAGCTTTTTTAGAATATATATACATATATATATACAGTATATATATATATATATATATATATATATATATATATATATATACCGTATATATTCATATGTATATATATATATATATATATATATATACAGTATATGTATATATACCGTATATATTCATATGTATATATATATATATATATATATATATATATATATATATATATATACAGTATATATACTCTACGTATATATATATGTATATATATATATATATATATATATATATATATATATATATATATATATATATATATATATATATATATATGTATGTATATACTCTACATATTCCTATATTCCTATATATATATAAATATATATATATATATATATATATATATATATATATATATATATGTATATATATATATATTCATATATATGTGTGTGTATTTTTATATACACACACACACATATATATATATATATATATATATATATATATATATATATATATATATATATACATATATATATATATATATATATATATATATATATATATATATATATATATATATATATATATCATAACTTTTCCTCTTTAGAGAAATGGCGTATGAATTAAATAATTTCTGGGCATAACCAACGTCATTCACTTTCTGTAGATTATACGTTTTGGTCATCTGAGGAACACAGGGTTTGATGTGGGCACTTCCTTATCGAGAGAGAGAGAGAGAGAGAGAGAGAGAGAGAGAGAGAGAGAGAGAGAGAGAGAGAAGAGAGAGAGAGAGAGAGAGAGAGAGAGAGAGAGAGAGAGAGACATGTTTGTATATGGTACTACCGAAGAATGTCATGAATCTCGATGCGAAAGCTCACGGATCAATGCTTTTACTTGGGTTTTTTTTCGTTTGTGTTCTCTATAATTGATGAAAAAAATGCAAAATATAATATATCATTTGTAATTTATGGAAATGCTGATTCCTTGCATATTAACGGATAATCAGGAAAGATACAATTGTGTGTACTTATGGTTAAAATCAGTAAGCGTGCACAAACAATTACACGAATAATTCATTAGTCTTCATTTACATTTTAAACGATAAATTACAAGAATGCAGTTAAGAGATAGAAATGCATACCTCATGAACTCAACATACAAGAAATCGTATACCAGTTTACTAGTTAGGAAAAAAATATTTTTGTTACAAACTCATATAATATATGATAAATGCTTTACGCAAAAAGAATGAAGGCGCAAATATATGAAACAATAGTATACACCATGTTTCCCAGGCTAAAATATTATCATAATACGCTTGTAAATGTGAAGATAATTACGCAAGTACTATAGCTGGCTTAATATCTATATTTTTGGGAGCAGTATTTCTGTATAAAATCGCAACCAACCATATTTCAAAAGTAAAACGCAATTTAATTTCATAGAGGACGTAATTAAGTAGGTATCCGTTGTCCGCGGCTCAGACTTGTGACCCGCCATCATCTCGTGAATTAATTTAATTGCTGAATATACCTATCAAAAGTAATTATTAGAAAAAATATGTAATTCCCAGTAAAATAAAGTTTTTTGTTCCACAAAGGATGATGGGGAGGGAAATCTTATAACCTTATTTAACTCAGGACTGAAGTATGAAAAAAGGAGCTATGAGGGTGGATAAAGATTGGGGCTTAGCTCGGAAGCGTAAAGCTCTCTTTTGGAAGATTATGAAACGATCACAAAATAAAAATGAAATAACTGTATCATGGTTACTTAAAGAATATACACGTGTGCTGAACACAAAAGTAATTAAAGCAGGGTACGTTAAAGATGTCCTACACAGCCTAAAAAAACAAGTGGTTGTCTACCGATATCATTTACCTTCGGTATATCCCTGCTACCACCGATGATATCATAAAAGAAAAAATGCAAACGAAGATATAAATCTAATTAGACTCAAGTAACATCAGTATCTAAATCATCCAAATATGTTTTCCAGTTTATGAAAAACAGAGCACAAATACTTAGCACAATTTGCATAAAATATATTAGAAATCTATCTTAAGTCGACAGTAAGCTCGTCATATAAATAATAATGAAATTTTGCAGATTTAATGGGTTCACAAAAACTCTAAAAAGGTAAATAAACATTAGCTTCAGGATAATCCGAAGCACTTACGTAGTTTTCAATTGAAAGTTGAGTGGATGGATAGCTGAAAAGATTACATAGAGTTCCTGTCATCATTATTCACACATAAAAACTACAAACTAATAATTTTCGTTTGAATGTAAATTAAGTGGGCTAACATAAAGAGACAAAGCGGAAGGCGGAAGGTCATTCTCTGAACAAAATTATTAAAACAGAATACAGAATTTAAAAGGAAAGAATTATATTTATGAATAGGTAGTACGCAATACTTTCATAATAAAAGATTTACACAAATCAATATAGTACAGGCATGCCTGACAAAATACATGTTCAACTTGGAATACACTAACAGGCACTTCACTTCATTCGCGGAAACATTTAAATAACACCGAACAACCTATCGTAAGTACCAAAACTTTTCCCCATCCTCTGCTTTTCATCAATATCAATTCCGTCACATCCAATTTATATCTCAAACCTTGCCTAAAGCTGTATCGTAACAAACATTTGAACCATCTACCCACACTTCTCATCTACTCTCACAAAGGTCTTCTACAATCAATGTTTCTGTCACATGTCCTCTTATTTTATTTACTATACTACCAAACACATTCTATAGTAGATAAATTAATTGCAATTAAAAAAAAATTAAAATTATAAAATCTTCCCTATAGCTTTTTTACTTTGTACAAAGAAGCAACTATTTCTCCTATTTATACATTTGGAGCCTTAGAAACACTGGTAAGACACATTATCACACTAATACTACAGAACAATAGCATCTTCCTTATCTCCTTTTTGATATCTTTAACAGTTGTTTTCGAACACATTTTCAGTCTTTCACTAACTCTTATGAGCCTTGAATCACATATTTTACCTCCTTATTATATTTCCGATTCAAATAATATTTAAATTGGTCACTATAATGACACAGGATATCATTTAAGTCCAACAGAATTTGCTCTCCGATTCTATTTTGATATTGTTTTTTAGTTTATTACCTCTCCATTCACTGCTCAAGTTTGGCTCAGCCATCTTTTCACCACTTATTTTATCCCCAAATATCACATTAATCTTCTTGTATGCCTACACCCGCCATCCTTCTCTATCACGCAACCATGCCAAACAATTATAGCGTATTTCATTTATTACCATACAAAATATACACTCATCCAACCGCTATATATATTTAATCACCTTTTTTTACATTCTGATAAGCACAGATACTCCCTTCAAACCCAATGAGCACTTCATAGAATGCTAAAAATTTTACACGTAAAACACTTTCATCACTTTCTTTAATCTTATATTTTATATGCTCTTTTCTATCCCTCTTATGTAACTCAATTGTCTTAATTACATTTAGTCACGTATCCTACTTTCCTCTCTCCTATATATCTACTTCATCTTTAGCTTCAAACAAGTAAGGACCAACTAATATTATAAGTGCAGCTAACCTTTTTTCACCATTGCATCAACCAACTGCTGTCCCACATACTCTATACCAGCGATTCCCAACTACTTTTGGTCATTACCACACTTTTTCCAAAATCTTGGCTAGCTTACCCCCACATCATTTCTATAATTTTGTACATGATTAATGTCAAACAAAAGTCTCTCAGTTGGTCGAACCTTTCTTTATTCGTTTATTATGGAGGAAAGTATATCAAGAAGTACTATTACTTCTGTTCAAAAAAAAAAAAAAAAAAAAAAAATCATACATATATGGTTGAAAATAAATGGAGCGAATATATAACTGAAAATATGTTCATCAGGGTGAAAAAAGACAAATAAATCAAGGAATACTTTTGTTGAATATAAATCAAACAATTCCATGTGAATAATCACACATGTAGTTGAAAATAAGGAGAAAATATATCTGTACTTAACAAAAATCATCAGTGGTGTGAATAGTAACACCGGTATGAGATATTTGCAGTAAGGCGAGGAGATAGTTTTGTAAGGGAACTTCTGATGTCATTTTCTGGGTTCAATCTATTTTTGTCTTTGCTTCAGATGGTCAAAATACCTGAAGAACCAGCCTCACACATGTAACTTGAACCAAACGGTAAAAGCATCTCAACTGATTCTTAACTCGTCAGAGGAACTCTTTGTTATAGCTAATCCAAAACAAAAATAATTTCATGGGGTTAAATTTCTCTTGTATGGGGTTGCTTGATTTTATTTCAAGTATTTTTTTCTTGGTTCATCTAGCAGATGTTCCGTGTTACATGTGAATGGATTTTGAATCCAAGCATTGTTGAGTTGGTTAATTTCATAGAAACATTCTTCCATCCTCAGACGCAAGCTATTTAAATGCACATTCATTATTCGCTCCATATCACTCGAGTGTATAGAATCTTTATCTTCCAGGAACTCTCCTAACTTAGGAAATGCAGCTATTCTGCCAGTTTTCAATTTTGAGTCTAAAAAAATCCATTTTGCTACGAATTGCTTGTACTTTTTCACTCAATCAGATAACATTTTCTTCTGGTCCTTGCAGTGATGTGTTCAGGGCATTTATATGCAAAAATACGTCCACTAAATAGCACAGAATGGAAATCCATTTTGGATCTCTGTTCCCCTGCTGAATTGTGCCCCTCATCGTCCAAATATAGTTCAATCTCAGTTTTGAGCTGAAATGCTCGTTCGAGAACATATCCTTGGGATAGCCATAATATAACAGATAGTGATGTTTAGATGCAATGTCCCCACACAAAGAACTAAACAGTCTTGAGTTTAAAGCACTTGACATAATGTAATCAACTATTTTCATGACAGCACACATTACCTACTCCAAATCAAGTCACTGAGACTTTACTTCCAGTACCTGACGATATATGATACAGTGTGTTGCAAGATCCAAAGGATTTCCTTTTCTGTATACGTAAAAAACCCTAAGTTAACACATGGTATAAATGGCACACCATCTGTTGTTACTCCAATGCAGTTTTTTCTAATCTAGATGCATATTTGGTTCATCAAAAATGCATAAACTTTTCTGAATACATCCACACCCTTTGCAGTTGTTTGAAGTGGACTGCACTGTCTGCATATAATAAGATCTTCAATTTTCCTTTCTCCTTCGTACCGGATTTATACCATTAATTGTACATTATTTGTAACATCATTGGTTTCACCCAGTTGAATGGCGAAGATACCACTGTTTTTAAATATGAAATTAGATGATCCTTAATATCCTTTGATATTAAGGATATTAGAATAAAAACTGTCATTACCCCCATCAAATGCAAAATTACCCCCAGTGGGTAATTTACCCCTATTTTGGAACCACTGCTCCATACTAACACCTAATTAACCCAACATTCTTCACATGGGTAACTCCTGCATAATATACGTATCATTTTCTCCTTTGGAAGCTGTGCACTTTCAACAATCCATCTGAAATATACATATACTGTATATTCAGCATTTAGTTGCCCTCCATAAACAGGGGTAAAGGATAAATTGTCTCATTCTTAGTTAAATTTATAATAGAAGAAGGATCACTTAGACATCAGTCATATTATATATCTACAAGGAGTACTCTTAAATTGCCCTTTGTTGTCCTTAGACACATTACACATCTCCACTATTTTGCATGAACTCTCATGCCAACCAACTATGAAGATAGAACATTTCCCATACTTCTTCCATCTTATGTAATCAGGACTTCATATTCCATCCTCCAAACTCTCTCTCAATCTATCAAATTATACACTTGTCACTAACATCAACATAATGCCTCTGAACTTCTTCCACGTCATTGAATCAGTTCAAGCTCTTTTAAGTGATAATTAGTAATCGCAACCAATGACACTGGTACTCTTCATGCCAGATAACTGTTACTCAGTTAATCAATCAAACTCTCGACATTATATTTCTGTCAATACTATCATGACCCCAATCATGCGAGTTATCCATCAGCCCCTTCCTTTCCAAATTCCAATCAAACTGTTTCACAACGAAAAATTAATTCACATGCTTCCTGGTATACTGTAAACAAACAAACATTTCCTTCAATCAATCGTTCTCTTATCGGTCTTTCTTCCTATCATAATTAACATAATGCTCCTAAGATTTTACGCTGCTCTACCGTTTATCCTTAAATAAAGGAACATTATTCTTACAGAGCCTTTGCTTCTTTTCACAGAAGGGGATGGGAGGATTCAGAGCTGTCGTGATATTTAATTTTTTAGCGGTTTTTGACATTAATTCTAACCTAACGATGATTTTATAAAGTTCATGAACGTTTGACGTGATCATACCAGTCTTGCTCAGCGATTCATTAAACTGATATATTATGTTAGGGAAAACCCAATAAGAAAGAAAGCTGCGTTAACTTCTATCTTTATAACAGAAATCAAATATTGCGTTCACATTAGTATAAATAATCAAGTCCAAAAACTGTACTGTAAAAGAAAAATATTCTTCGAATATTTGTTTGTGTTATTATTAATATGTAAATAAATAAAACGAATAAGCGGCTACATAATCAAACGACGATAGAGATATTAAAGAACCTTCGTTTAGTACAAAGCAAAGTACAAAACATTGATCATGCAGCAGGATGAAGAGCATACCAGGTTTCCCAGTGAACCCATGAAAAATACGAGGTATTATTCAGTTTTAATAACTAAACCAATGATCATCGTCAAATGATACTGAATTGGCACAAAGATAAAGGACTCAAATTCACAGTCGAACTCATGAAACCACGGTTTCACTGATACAACACTGTAAGTTCGTGTTTGTGTCTATGCTATATTATAAAAAAGGAGACACAGATAGGAATTGATTGTTGAAAGTTCTCGAAGAATTAATGAAAATTACTAGGTAGAGCTTGTTAAGTCTTCCAATATTGATAGTGAAGTGAATAGAAAAGCCAAGAATGACTGGTTTGAATATTTAGACAGTGAAGCACATGAGCCTGACAAAGCTATGAATTCAGGAAGTGGCTATGGTGTAGGAATTGCTCATAGAATTATTAATTAAATCACTCCTGGGGCAAAGAAGAAGAAGCATATAGGCTACCCATCAGAAATGGAGATGAAACTGTTATAACAACCTAGGATGAAGAAAGGCAGCGTTGGATGTAGCACTTTAGTGAGGTCATGAATAGGAGATATGAAGGGAATAATTTGATTGGTATACCTGAAGCTGAGAAAGATCTTGATGTTCCCATGAATGAATTCTGTGTGTTTGAAGTCGAAGCTATTTTTGAAAAACTCAAGAGATGGAAAGCACCTGGATACGATGGAATAACTGCTGAGATGATATTAGTTGAATATGAAGTGACTCCCACAATACTTACAAGATTATTTTGTAGAATGTGGCATGGAGAGATAAAACCTGATGAATGGGAGCTAGGACTGTTGGTGAAAATGGCCAAAAAAGGGAGATCTGACTTATTGCAATAAAGACAGTCATCAAACTTACGACAGTTGTTATGAAAATATATAGTTTGCTTATTCTAAAGAGGCTAGAGAGAAGGAGTGATGAAAAGCTGAGAAATGAATAAGGGGAATTTAGAAAAGGTAGAAGTGTCACTGACCAAAATTTCATTTCAAGACATGTTGTACAGCAATGTGTAAAATATAGGAATCCACTGTTGATAGCCTTTGTGGACTATGAAAAGTCTTTGATAGTGTGCACCGGCCAATTTTGTGGAGTCCTGCGTTATTGTGGACTTCCTCATGAATATGTACATTTGATTAGGTCTGTTCATGAGCATAGTAAGTGCAAAGTTAATGTTAGTAGAGCCCTATCAAATGAATTTCCAGTGAACAATGGAGTACTCCAAGGGAATGTGTTGTTACCTATGTTGTTTATCCTCCTCATGGATTTTGTAATGCATAGAACAGTTGGAAATAGTGGAGGATTGGACTGGATTGGTAATAGAAAGTTAGCTGGCCTAGTGTATGCTGATGACGCTGTCCTTATTAGCAGAACACCACAGGATTTACATTGCTTGTTTACCTAAATGTATGAAATATCAAAGGAGGTTGGGCCAAAAAAAACAAACAGAAGAAAGACAGAGATGGTGAGAACTGCATATGCAATGGAAGATGAAATATCATTGGAAGGAGAAACGATCAATTAGGTAGAATCATCTAAATATTCAGGAAGTATAATCCCTAATACAGGTTCTTTAAAACTGAAGTTTGATAAAAGATTGAAAAAGGAAAATTAGACAATGGCTAGGTTAAATAAAATTTAGAAAACAAATCGCCTGAAATTACACAAAAAAATCAGGCTATATATCAGTTTACTGAGATCAGTATTACTGTATGGACATGAGTCGTGGTATGACAATGAAAAAATATCCAACAGATTTTATAGATTTAGGAACAAAGCTCTCAGAAGAATATTGGGAGTTAAATAGCAGGAGAGGATTAGAAATGAAACTATAAGAGAGATTACTCGAGTGCCATATGTGGATGAGATCATGGTGAGGGGCAGATGGAGATGGATTTGGCATGCTCTTCGCACTCCCCAAGAGAGATTAGTTCACGAGACTTTCTACTGGGCTCCTCATGACACTAGAAGAGTTGGAAGACCCAGACCTACATGGATGAGGACTATAAAGAGTGAAGTAGGAAATGACGGATGGAGAATTATTGATTTAAAAGCTCAAGATAAGGATGACTAGCGAAATCTAACTGAGGCCCTATGCGTCAATAGGCGTGGGAGGACATTATGATGACGATGATGATGATGATCAATGCTGAATGTAAAAATCTGTGGAATAAAACTTTATTGGCACATACAAGCTTACATAAATACTTAACACCAGGTTAACATATAACGAATTAGGAATGCTAAGTAGTTACTGTAGCCATTGGTTGCGGGAAGAATGGCAATGCTAGCTTATAATATTATGAAAATTGTTATGACGTTATGTATCAATATCTTTTAACTCAAAGATGAAGGTATAAGCCTCTTCTCAAACTCTCTCCCTTCCCGCTCTCACTCTCACTGCATACATAAAAATAAAAATAAAAATATTGTTTTAACCGATGCATAAATTTTAAAATATTAAGAAACAAATAAGTTATAAATACTATATTCACTGTAATTTTGGAATAACGCACAGTTTAGTGAATTATTGATGATAAGGAATTCTACCATGGCTAGGTTTTACTTATATTCCTTTTCGGGTTGGAATAGCGGCAATAGTGATGAATCTACTCAGCCTTCAAATCTCATATGAATTTATTTATTACTCATTTTTACATAAACCTGTCAAACATAGGTTTTAGAATCGAAATCAAACAATCCCAGCCATGATATCAGAGTGTTAAATTCATAATGAGCGCCTATGGATGTATGGTAAAAAGTTTTGTCAATAATTTTCTGTTTGGCATTTTTTCAGCTCAAAATATTTAGAAATGCCAAATAACTCGGAAATAACTTAAAATCAAAAGTTAAACTTATATGAAAAGTTAAAACCTCTGAATTTGAACTTTATTAAGACTTGCTGTTTGATCATTGTTCTATTGGAAAAATGATTGAATGACCACATTAGAAATAATACTGATAGAGCTCGTCCATGACGTAGCTCAAAAATAACTTACGTTTAAGTATAAGTACATGAAAATTACAATTCCTATATAATAAAAATAATACAAAATCAAGGAAAATCATAAATAAATATGATTCCAAATTGAGTGGAAGGTCCAGAACTGAAAAAAAAAAAGTCTTCTTTTCTAGAAAAACAGGGATACTGGACATCTGGAGTTCTGTCTGTCTCTTTTCTGCTTCTTACTGTGTTACTATAACTACCGCACTAAAATGACTGCTGCAGAAAGGTTTGTCTCGGCCTACATTTTCAGATGCATCAATAATATCTCATTTACATATCAGTAAAATAATTGACTGTTTGGTTAGCTATAGCCTTATTTGGGTGATATTTGTCCACAAAATTCTGCCAGTCAACCTAAATTGCACATATCGCCTTGATAACTGAACTATGAGTATCATCGTCCACTCCCTGCTCCTCTAAAGACATTTCCTTATCTACCACCTGTTGTTGATCCATTTAAGGGTCTTGAAATTGTTTATGGGAGCGCTAAGTATTGCTGTCCTCCACCAACTCTTCAATATCATCCTCATCAACATTCAAACTCTTGGACATGCCTAAAGACAAAATTTTCTCGGCATGGGCTTTATCTCACACCTAAAGAATCTAAATTCCCTATTAGGTACACAGACTCATCAAATCTTCCTCCGGATTAAGGTTGGTGTTCTGAAAGATACTTTCCCCCAGGTTACATCTATGAGACTTGGACAGTAATGAATGCTTATGTGGTAAATCCAGTACTCTCCTAGTATTAAATGGGTATCCGAGGTGACTTCAAAGTAACTTAATAAAATAACTTATATGTAGATTTTTGTAAAATTAGAAAACTCTTTCTGGTCCATTAGCAAGACGAAATGAGATTTATTAGGATAGGGGACCAGGATTGACACTTATAAAGGAAAAATCCACCAAAAATTCCTCCTTCAGGCCTGAAGGAATAGCAGGTACAATATCCATGGGGAGGAGGGCTCTGAATGGCAATTACGTCTCGACACTGTGCCCAAACAACTCGGGAACTCATTCTATTTGGTATTACCTAGCTACCCAGACTTTGCTGTTCACTCTACACATCACATATAGCTTGTTCATGTACCGCACACATATCACACGCTCTTATACTGTTATAGTGTTTCTGTTGTTTATATATTGTCATTATCGCTCTCTCCTCTCACTGATAACTTGTTTCTGCCTTTATATTCTTGTATCAGTCTGTTTGAATATTCGTGACCTTCTTTCACTGAAACAATTTTTATAAAAGATTGCTGTCGGCTGGAATAAAGTTACTAGCAATTACTCAGTCTCTCAGTTACCAGCTAACTAGTAAATTTGCACATTGCTGACCACCGGACTGTTCAGCTCCCTCCCGTTTTCACCTGCTCTGCTGTTGTTTGATGATACCGCCGACAGGCACTGACTCTACTATCAACGCCACACCCCTGTAACCACCATCCTTCGCAAGCGGAGAAGTGTTCACCTGGTTCCAGCTTGCTGAAATCCTGTTTATCATCAAGGGTATGACTCAGCCAAGTACCAAATCAGATTACGTTCTCGGGGCAATCCACGAGGACACTTTCCCAGAAATCGCTGATTGGTTGCGCAAGCAGAGACACGCCAATAACATACGATGCCCTCAAATCATACCTCCTGTAGCAGTACTTGCCATCGCCAGCCGCCTACAGAGCAAAACATTTTCAGCTCACTCAACAACAGTAGGGGGACCATAAGGCTTCGCTCGCCCTCTGGGAAATTGTCAGTGTCACTCACCTACAACCGGCCACAGACGGCTCTCCTCATGAGGTGAATCTACTTCTTGCTCTTTGAGTATGGCACCTACCCAAACCTGTACATACTGCTATCCCAAATGTTGATATTTTGCCCATGAATGACATGATGACCAAAGTCGACGACCTTATGGACAGCCACTTCACTACCTTCCAGATCTCCATCAACGCCTCTACTCATGACAAAGTGGACACCTATTTCTGACGTGAATGAAGTGGGATACACACACTCAGCATGTGACTTGCCGGAGCAGTAACAACGCCACCCACCACCCATATATAGCATCCCTCACTTACGCCCCAATCAATGATCTCTCCACCTACTTCCTGACATCCATCTGTTGCTATTATGCTACTACCATTCCAAATTCGGGGCTGATACGAAGAAATGTGTGAATGGTTGACAGTGGCCATAAAACATGTAAGCAGGCCATCATCTGCGGCGGTGGCGTCCCCTGTCATTAATCTTTTCTTTTTATATGACGCAGGTACGGGCGTGCAATTTTTTGTAGACACGGGTGCTCTTCAGGCCATGATGTAGTCTGTTTAAGCCTGCCGACATCTGCCTAGTAGCTGCCAACAGATCTGCAATACACACCCACAGTTATGAAACCCTCACATTATCGTTTGGAAGTGCCAAATATATTTGAAAGTGCCAAATATATTTGGAAGTGCCAAATATATTTGGAAGTTTCCCGTTGCTGACGTCACATTGCCATTCTTTGATGTAGATTTCCTGTCATATTTTCACCTCCTGGTCGACGGTTAGTCAACGCAGATTCATACTACTCAAACTCACCCGCTCCGACTTTGTTCTTCACATAAGCGCACCTACGGATGCCTACGTCCCCCTCCTCACATCTTATCAGGAAATTTTCCGTCAAGAACTTCGTCAAACCCGCAGGGTTCCCGCCAAACACAGTAATTATCACCTTATCAAGATGATAAGGCCTTCCAGTGTTCGCCAGATTTAGACATCTGGCACCAGATTGTTTGGCAGCCGCAAAATAAACGTTCGCTGGAATGGAAGAAATGTGCCTTTTCTAAAAGGCCTCGAGTCCATGGTCGTCAACCCTTGCCTATCAACCTGAAGAAAGATGGTTCGTATGGGAATTACAGGCACCTGAACATTAAGACAAGAATGGATCACTACCTCCTCCCAAACATCGCTGACGTGACCTGCTACTAACACAAAGTGAAGGTTTTCTCCAAGCTCGACCACCTGAAGGGGTATTATCAGGTGCCTGTGAACCCAAAGACATCCACCAGACAGCCATCACCACCCCTTTGGTACATACACCTTCAATTACTCCTGTATTGGCTTTCGTCATGCTGGGACCACTTTTCAAGGTCTCATGGACCGCAACTTTGGAGACCTCCCCTTCTGTGTATGTTACGTGAATGACATCTTTGTTTTCTCTTCCTCCAAAGAGGAACAACTCCGTCATTTACCCATCGTGCTAGACTGCCTACAACACAATGGTCTTGCAGTCCACTATAACGAGTGTGGCTTTTGCACGAACAAAATATAATTTTTAGGTCACTGCATCATGCCAGAAAGAGTCTCTCACTGAGAAGGTAACAGATGGTCAGAACTTCCCCGCGCTCTCGACCGGCAAAGCACTGCAAGAATTATTGGACATGATCAACTTTTTTCATCGGTTCCTGCCAGCCATCGCCACCACTCTTGCCCCCTCTACGCCTCTGTCAAATGCTAGCCAAAAGACCTGAACTGTGGTCCCATTCATGAAGAAGCCTTCTGCAATGCAAAGAATGCTTTATCAACCATTTCTGCTCTCAGTTTACTCGTGGCAAAAAAACTGTAGTGAATTCTTGTAGATCATAAGAGATTATTATTTTTTTTTTTGGGGGGGGGAGGGGGGGGGGGCAGAATTACTGTACAGTTTTCAATTCCTCAGACTTCCAGGTTCCGAGTCATTAGGTAGGCTAACAATTATCCAGATACTGTACTGGGAAAACGGTTTGGGCGTTCAAGCACTTACTTAGTATAGTCCTCATTGGAAACCCTAATGGACGAGAGTAAGATGCTGATCTTAGGACGACTTTATTTTGATAATTACAAGGGACTTACAAATACTGACGAGCAAGCAGCAGGTTGCAAATACATTCTAACTTGTTAAAACTGTCGACAACTGTAAATAAGGTAGACCTATTTACAAGAGATACACTCTAGGAGCTGCATCTGAGAGTTCATGACACCAACTGAGTTCCTAACCTGCAGCTCGAACTTCTAACATATTTTGCTGTTCAAATTTTACCAGTGTTTACAATCAAAAAATCATACATTCAGAATCCATTGCATGAAATTAAATCATGAAAAAACATAATAAAAAACTTTCTTTCTCTATTTAACCTTTTCATGATTTTATTTGTAATCTTAACTGAAATTGCGAATTCTCTACATGCCCCAACTAGCTTTTACAAATTTACAATAATATTTAGGAAGCTAACAGGAAATAGATAGAAACATTCAATGTGTACATAAAAATTGAGCATTAAACAAATTTCAAAAACCAATCAGAGAAATTTTAAATAACATTCAGGAAGCTAACAGTAAATTAATGGTAATATGCAATGTATACATAGCCTACAAATTGAGCATTAAAAAATTTTCAATAAACAACCGAGAGAAATGTTCAATAACATTTAGGGAACGTAACAGTAAATGAATGTTAACCTTCAATGTAAACATAAAACTGGAATATTAAACAAATCTTGATAACCAATCAGACATTATGTTTTTCTTTCCAGATATAGAATTTATTTCATAGTCATAATTACTCAATATGACCTCCCCCTTCTCGACTTATCTTTCGACTGGGAATGTTTATTGATATAGGGGAGAGGTTGGCAATTAGTTTCTCATACAAAATGTTGACCTAACAAAAAAAAAAAAAAATGAATTTGTCAATTGCCCAAATGATAAAAAATTGATCTTTTTTTTTCCAGGGGGTCTATATTTCATCTGAGTATTATTCGATTTCTTTGAAATACACTGAATAGGTAGGACAGCGCCATCAGACTCTAGTGTTTGACCTAATATGGCTCCCGTCGCATATGAAGATGAATCAGTTTGAACAATGTATGGCAATGATAATTTAAGGTGGTGCAATTTAATATCATTACTTAAGGCAAATTTCAGGTCATCGAAGCATTTCATTAAGTGTTTGTTCCAAACTGATTTATTTAGAAAGTTCTTCTTGACCATACCATACATTTGACAGGTTATATCAGTAAAATTGTACAAATAATTTCTATGATAATTGCATAAACCAAACATAGATTAGAGTCTTTTCTTTGACTCAGGTGAAGGGAAATCTAGGATGGCTTGAATTTTCTGAAACTGGGGAGACGTAGTTTTCACTCAGGGTATGACCTAAAACGTAAATTTCTTCAGTAAAAAAAATAAGACTCCTTTAGATCTTCTTTAAGATTAGCAGACTTCAACGTTTTAAACACATACTCTATACACTTAAGGTGTTCGGAAAGATTTTCTGTAGTAATGAGAATGTCATCTAAAAATATGAAAAAGTTAGGGTGATCAGAGAAAACAACTCTCATAAGTCTAGATAATTCAGTTATTCTACTTGATATTCCGAATGGCAATTCTTTACACTAGAATAATCATTATTCAGTTATGAATCCAGTGTATTAGCAACTCTCTTTTGACGGGGAAATCTGATCAATCACAGATAGAACTTACATTTAGGGATACGAGCAAAGATCGACTGGGTGTTACCAATAGGTTCTATATCATTGACTAACTTACTATTTATAGATCTATAGCCAATGACTATTCTGAT
This sequence comes from Palaemon carinicauda, assembly GCF_036898095.1. Classification (NCBI taxonomy): domain Eukaryota; kingdom Metazoa; phylum Arthropoda; class Malacostraca; order Decapoda; family Palaemonidae; genus Palaemon; species Palaemon carinicauda. The sequence goes on along the minus strand of NC_090748.1, from coordinate 58,883,743 downwards.
CTCATCCCTGTCCTTTTTAGGAGCGATAATGCAGGAACAGGAATAATCAAAGTTACTGGGTTCAATGAGAATATTTTCGATCATTTTGTGTTGCGCAGCTTTGAATTTGTGTCTATATGCTAGTGGTAAAGAGTAAGCATTGTTTTCAATTGAATAGAGTGAGTCAAAACAGTAGGAGAGGTAGAAAATATATCCGAATACTCCATTATCAAGCTATCCAATTCTGCTTCTACAGAGGGGTTTTCACAATGCTTCAAAATATTTATTCTCTAAGCAAATTCATATATGGGTATATTGCTAATACTATTGTTCATATTACTACATAATGCAGAACTATCAACATCAGCATCTTCGCCTGGTACAATATTCGAATTACGTTGAACAACATTGTCATTGAAGTTATAATTATTTGAGAATCTTCATTGTAATATTTTAAGAAATCAATATGATATGACCTGTTTTGGCCATTAAATTCAATTAAGTAATTTCTATCAGATGAACATCCATCAACATTGTGATTGTGAGGTACACGTCATCTTAGTTTCATTTTGGATTTTTTATTTGGCGAGGTTTTCATGAGAACTTTACGCCCAATGTTAAGTTCTCTAGCTTTAGACCGAGGATCAAATTTTGCTCTGTTAGTTAATTGAGAATCAACGGCATTAGAATGTCTATAACCTATTTAATCTTGTATTCAAAACAAACTCTTGAACATTTACTTTATCCAAAATAGGAGAATCCACTCTTGAACTCAAATCTTCAACTTGATTGCTATAAACTAGATCACAAGGCAAAAAACTAACACTCGATCTAACTATATTATTATATGAGAACAAGAGCTTATCAACTAACTCATCCCGTGATTTAGCATCATCTAAACAGGAATGTTTAATCATATCCGAAAAGGTTCAATCAAACCTTTTGCAAATCCCATCAGATGAAGGATGTTTAGGGGATGTATCAATTAAATTGATTGCATGTTCCTTACAGTAATCCTTGATCAACCTACTTAGAAACTGACGGCCATTATCAATAGTTATTTGCTTTGGTAATCCATATTTATAAAAATGAAAATTTACTAGCTTCTCTAAACATTCTTCAGCTGTTAGAGCTTCAACCCTTTTACCCCCAACGCTATTTGGAACCATTCAACCCTTAACCCCCAGGCGTTTTTTTTAAAACACATTTTGCAATATATATATTTTTAATTGCTCTAACAGCCTTAATTTTCGTCATAGAGAGGTCAGGTTGGTCTCATTATTTTGGAAAATTCATTAACAGGGATTGCATTTGCAAAACGTGTTGCAACGCCAACAATGTTGAGAAAATAAGTGTTTCCAGAATAACTATCCTGAAATTGTGTAACAGAGTCAACACATATATGAGCAAATGGTATATCTGTTAATTCAATCAAATCTGAAGGAAGGTTTATCCACATAATCTTGAATTTCTTTAAACATGTTAAGGATATAATGGTTCCTACTATAGTTCTAGCAATCGCCGTGTAACTTGAATGTCCACTGTTATCATAATAATGTTTCAGAAAAGAGGAAATTTGATTCTTCGGTACATATATTGCATATGGAAAAAGGTCACTTTTATTAACTTTGCATATTAAATCATAGTACATTACTAACTCAACTTAGGGAGAAATAAACATGGATTCATTATATTCAAGTAAATTGGAATTTTTCTGCATTCAATGTCATTATTTTGACTTAATTTAATCAAATTTAAAGTGATGGCCTTGGGCAAAGAACTAGATAGGTTAAAATTTGTACTCTTTGGGTCAGGTTCTTTGCCTTCGTTGATGGTTCTTGGATCTTCAGCTATATTTGAGGCTGACAGGTTAGGAATAAAGACGGCACCTGATGCAGAAGGGGTAGGAATAGGGACGTCACCCACTATATCTGATGCAGAAGGGGTAGGAAAACTCTCAACATGTACCATGTGCAGGAACTGTAGTTTTATAACTAGCTGTAGGATGTATGACTGTGAAACTGGACTCCATTCTGAGTGTAGTAGCAGTGATGTCACTAATATAACATTGTAACGCCTGACAATCACTCCTTCAAGAACTTCATTAACTAGAAAGTTTTGGAGCTGGGCGTACTTCGTCATGCAGAAATCTTCTGTGTGCTATCCTTATCTAGTCTAACCCGCGAGCCAAAGTGGTTTACCATGAATCAGTGTACATTATAAACAGTAAATCTTTAGGGAAATTGTATCAGTATGCTTTATAAACCATAAAATTTACTCTAGTAGCCTTGGAAACACAAGAGCCCATATCTAGATCATGCAACTTGAGAATCCGTATTCAGATTATGCAAGTAGGACAACTTCGACGTAAAACGTCAACCTTGGCGACTAATTTCGCGGCTATCGTAAAAAAATGGCTATCATCTTGGGTTTTCACTTGATCTATCGGCCAGATTTGATTACTATGACTTGTAGAAAAGGTTTGCCAAATTGGACACATGTAGCGTCACTTGCATTACATTTCTGTTATCTCCTACACTGGCGGTCCGCGTCCTTCAAAACTTCAATGGACCACTAAATGCATCATTTTAAATTTGGCGGACCACTAATATGAATTTTCGAAAAAGTGAATAGCTTAATATAACAATCTGAGAACTTTTATTGTATCAATATAAAAGGCAAGTAATAAATATGATATAATCTAATTTTAAATATTACATAAAAAAGTAATTTTATTTAAAGTAATACGTATCTTAAGTGTGCTATTTGCTCCAATGACGTTACTACAAGACGGAGAACCGATTTTATTTCATGCCGAGACCGGTAGGGAGTCTTAATCACTGTGAAGGATGAAAACGTCCCTCGCCACAAACGTGTTAATGTTTTTAATCCCTTTTCAAACAGTGATAGGTAAGAACTTTTTTATGGAGAACCAAAAATAGGGCCTTGATAAGGATGCTGCAGCAAATGTATCTATTATTCACATACTGTCAGGCCAAAGATTTTTTTCTTTTGTGTAAAAACAAAAACAAAAAATGTTAGTCTCTGTAAGTGTTGTTGGAGTGATATCATAAAAGAAGCCTTTAATAATGACTTATCATATTCAAACAATTTTGAAAAGTACCTATAAGGTTTTACATAATTTTTGTGCCTTCTTTGAAAATAAATATGGGTGTTTTGATTGCAAGTATCTTACAATTCTTGAGTTTTATGGTATCAATAGAATAGATAAAGAGAGCACACAATACAAAGATGTCATGGATCCAGCTTACTACCAGGTTCCTGACTACAT
>NC_090748.1:58852972-58875472 GCF_036898095.1 Palaemon carinicauda | reverse complement strand
CGCCAGATATATGGCACAACACTAACAAGCTATCAGAAACTGACAGAAGCTGTAGAGTTAGATGCTAGTGCTTATATTCAGTACGTGTGTATGTGATCAGTAGTAGATGAAAGACCATTAGCATTATTTGAACACTGCAGTGCAAAGCTTACAAAATGAAAAAGAGGCCATCTAAGAAAAAAAAAAACTGTAAAATCTTGAGAAATATAAGGTATTTTTCTTTATAAGCGATAAAATCTCGAACAATATGTGTCATTGCTTTATAAACAAAAAAATTTACCTTAGTACCTTGAAAGGACAGGAATCCATATTTATATCACGCAACTTGGATAACTACAAATATTTCTAATCAAAACGTCAATACTTGTTATCGAAACATTCACTTTAGGCTACTAATTTGGCGGGTAATTTGAAAAAGAACCTCTATCTTGAATTTTCATTTGGCCAGATTTTATTAGTATCACTTGGTGAACAAGTGTGCTTTGATTTTTTTTTTTCTGTTATATCCTATACTCTAAATGTTCTTTCTTCCACGGAATTCATATACATGCCAAAGAGAACTCAAAGTAGTGATTTCATTGTCATTACATCTAATGGACAAAGGATTTCCTCGGTATGAAAAGACACAAGTCTACATAACGCACGCTTCCAGGGTATCTGTCAACAATTCATGAGGTACTAGAATAGGGCCCTTCCCATATTTGTAGTTTTATCTAATTCGATATGAATGGCCTCCCTTTGATGGTGCATTGATGAACAGGCTGTTCATATATAGAAACACAATGTCTTCATATGGGTCCATGGATTTAAAGATGTCTAATGAAACACTTCATTAAGTAAATCCAATGGTGTGTAAGCTATAAACGTCTTGTTGTAACCTTGGCCAATCTGTATATACGAGATGTCATTTGTAAATTTATGCGTCATGAAGTACTTCTAAGTATATTTGTCTTGACAATCGGATAATAGTATCCAGGTCCATAGTTTTCAATCAACATCTATAATTTAACATCCTGATGTAAAATGATAGCTTCTGTTATCACCCTGTTTCCTAATTTCTTTATTTTATTTTATTTTTTTTTTTTTGGGGGGGGGGGTTTCTTGTTTATCTCCTGACATATACTGTTAACAATTTGCATTGAAAAATGGCAAATGTCCGGCAACATTTATTCCAGGATTTTTACCGTCATAAAAACGGATATATTGACGTAAAGGAGTTATATTACGGTCACCAACCCGTAAAAAATAATAATAAAGGTAAAATTACAGTCCCTGTATTTTACTGAAATACGGGTGAGGAAAGTTTTTTTACGGAGAATTTTCGATTAAAACTACTGTTTTTTCTAAGAGCGTATGTTGTGTTATTGAAGATTTCATACTCATCTGCATTAATTCTTCTCTCTTTATCATGACTTATAGCCTACCGCAGGTATATCATCTTTCCTTTCTATTATATTCTCTTTATCCCTCAGCTTCTATCAGTTTCCAAAAAGATTATACTTGATGATGTATCATGTAGTCTAAATATTTCAACGGTTAGTGTATCAAGAGCAATGGAGCTAAGGCTAATCTTTTCTTCTTGAGTGTGTGTGCTTCCGTGCGAATGTGAATCTAGTGTATATATCTTTACAGTAACTGTGATATAATATATTGCATATTTTGTAAGCATGAGAGTGACTTAATAGGCATAAGACAAGGTAGTAATATCTATTCATAATGTTCAACATCAGAATGTTTTAAGTGATACAAGAGATCAGAATAATATAATTAGTTTGTAGTTGCACATCTGTGGTATGAAAAGCAAGTTGTGAATAGAGTCCAGAGAGGTTGATGTTTTTGATGATAGTACATATATTACCAACAGTAAAGATAAACTGTAGTAGAATATGGTAAAAGAGTTTAAGTATGGTTCAAAAGAAGGGATTTACGGATAAATATTAGCAAAAGTTTGGTTGTAATGATAGATTCAAACCAAGACTCAAAACATACAATTGTTTGGGAGATATTATGCTTGGTAGTGAAATGAGAAAAGAAGTGAATCATGAGGTATGTGTAGGAGGAAAGTTACAATTTGTACACATAACTGGAAAGAGATTTGATTTGCTTACACTACAGTATTTTCATAGCATTTATTTGGCACAAATATTTCATAGGATAAGAAATAGAGATGTACGTAAGAGGTGATAGATAGGGTTAGCGAAAGCAGTCTGATAATATGGAAGAATTTTAGTCAATGTAGTAAGTTTATATTCAAGCACTGCTAAATCCTAGAAAGGATTATATTGGCAAAGGAAAGACATTAAGGAAAGGATGCGCTTTGATATTCAGGAGCCAATAGAGTTCTTGCAAGGTTGAGGCGATAGTTCAATGCGTTAGATGGTAGGCAGCGGTGTCTATGCCATGAGTGTAGGTATTGTGACGGGCCGAGAGAGGGTTGTGACTCAAAGGCAGGATGAAAGCAACTGAGTAAACTTTATTACCAAACACTCGCTTATATATACATAAACTCCAGGCAAAAAAGGCATACAAAACATAACAGGCAATTTCATGTTCAACCGAAAACCTCACTAGTTAACAGTTAACAGTGAGAAAAACAGACATGTTATTTCAGGTTCCTATCAGTGCGAGGGGAGAGCAAAGATACAAGAATAATACATACAAAAAATGAAATGTCGTTAATATGTACGATCGTGTCACACACGGTTGGTACCTTGCTCCCTCCCCCCTCCCCCTAAAAATGATATACTGTACATGTTAAACAGGGCGTCCTGATCTAGAGACGCGAACAGTGGGTGGGTCATCTGGCAGGAGATAAGCAGGTTTTAGACGATCAATGGAGACCCAGTGTTCTTTGTCAAAATTGTTTAGTAGGAATGCTTTCGGACTGCGTCAGGTCACAAGGAAAGGGCCCATGTAAGGCGCGTTATAGGTGGCTTGCTAGTGTCATTTCGTAGGAAGATGTGCATTGCAGCGTGCAAGTCTGTCGGTATGTGATACTTTGCTGGGGGCTTATAAGTCTGGCGGCGTAGAGTAAATTTTCCCACGACATGACGTATGCACTGGAGATCGTCGGAGGAGGTTGCAGAAGGAAAAAATTCGGCAGGGACGACCAACGGGTCGCCATACACGATCTCAGCTGCCAAGATGTCCAGGGCGTCTTTAGGACTGGCCTTTGTCCCAGGAGGACTCAGGGAAGCTGAGAAAACCAGTTGGAATCCTTGCATCTGGACATAAAAGCTGCTTTGTGGGTGCAATGAAAATTTTCAACCATTCCATTGGCAGCGGGGTTGTAGGCAGTTGTCTGATGTAGGGTGATGCCCAGGAGATTCTCTAATGATGTCCACAATTGAGAGGTGAAAATGGTACCCCTGTCAGAAGTAATATGCTCAAGGATACCAAATCTTGCAATCCATCCTGAGAGTAAGGCAGATGTACATGAGGTGGACGTTGCAGTCTCCATGGGAATGGCTTCAGGCCAACGAGTGGAGCAGTCGATGACGGTAAACAGGTAACGATGTCCTTGTGATGTGGGTAAGGTATCTACAACATCGACGTGAATGTGGGCGAAACCATGTTGGAGTTGAGGAAAGGTGCCCACTCCTAAATCCATGTGTCGATGTACTTTGAAAGTTTGGCAAGAAGTACAGGTGCAGACCCATCCTCAGCATCCTAAGAAATGCTGGGCCAAATGAACTTCGTCTTCAGCAGCTGTGCAGTAGAACGGTACGAGGGATGTGAAAGGCCGTGAATGAAATCAAACACCTGTCGGCGCATGGGAGCAGGAATCCAAGGTCACGGTCTACCAGTACTGACGTCACAGAAGAGGGTGGTGTTGGAGTTGTCAAGGGGGATGTCTTCCCAGCAGAGGGATGTGCAGCATGTCCTGCATGTTTGATACTCTGGATCCTGCTGTTGGGCTTCAGCCAAGGCGTTGTAATCCAATCCCATTTGAATGGCAGCCAATGTGTTTCTTGACAGGGCATCGGCAACCGTATTCATTTTCCCAGGAACGTGTTGAATCGTGGAATTGTATTCAGCCACGGCGGAGAGTTGCCGGCGTTGACGGGCAGACCAGGCGTCAGACTGTTGAGTGAAGGCATGCACCAGAGGCATGTGGTCTGTGTGAATGACGAAGGGCGTACCTTCTAAGAAATGGCAAAAGTAACGGAGAGCCAAGTGCACCACAAGCAATTCACGATTGAAGGTAGAATAACACAATTCTGCCTTGGACAGTTTTCTTCTGTAGAAGGCCAATGGGTGGGGCGAGATGTTGACCATCTGTTCGAGTACTGCACAAATAGCGATGTTGCTAGCATCGGTGGAGAGAAGGAGAGGGGCATGTGGGATAGGAAAGTGAGAGCTGCAGCGGTTGATAGGGCCTTCTTTGCATTGCAGAAGGCCGCTTCTTTAAGGGGACCCCACTTCAGGTCCTTTGGCTTGCCCTTGAGGAGGCATAGAGGGGAGCAAGAGTGGTGGCAATGGCTGGCAGAAAATGGTGATAATAGTTGATCATGCCCAGGAACTCCTGCAGAGCTTTGACGGTCGAGGGCATGGGGAAGTTCTGAACGGCTGCTACCTTCTCAGGGAGGGGATGGACTCCTTCAGGAGTGATGTGGTGCCCTAAAAATGACACTTCGTTGGCGCCAAAAGTACTCGTGTCTTACCGGATTACAAGGCCGTTTTGTTGCAGGCGGTTGAGCAAGATGCTTAGGTGACGGAGGTGTTCCTCTTTTGAAGAAGAGAATACAAGTATGTCGTCCACATAACATACACAAAGGGGGAGGTCCCCTAAGATGCCATCCATGAGACGTTGAAAAGTGGCCCCAGCATTACGAAGGTCAAAACAGGAGTAATTGAAGGTGTATATACCAAACGAAGAGGTGTTGGCAGTCTTGGGGATGTTTTCTGGGTTCATAGGCACCTGATAATACCCCTTCAGGAGGTTGAGCGTGGAGAAAACCTTCCCTTTGTGCAGGTAGGAGGTCATGGCGGCGATGTTCAGGAGGGGGTAGCGATCCGGTTCTATTTGCATGTTCAGGCGCCTGTAATCCCCTCACGGACGGAGGGAGCTATCTTTCTTCAAAATGATGTGTAAGGGTGACGACCATGGGCTGGGAGCCTTTAGGCAAAGGCCCATTTCCTCCATTTCGGCAAACGTCTGTTTGGCGGCTGCCAATCGTTCCCGTGCCAGACATCTGAATTTTGCAAAGACTGGGGGTCCCGCTTTCTTGTTATGGTGATAAATACCATGCTTGGCAGGAGCCATGGGCGTTTGTCGAAGTTCCGGGTGGAAAACTTCAGGGTACGTGAGGAGGTGGGCGTAGGCATCCGTGGGTGCGCTGATGTGGAGAGCGAGGTTGGAGGGGTCGGGTTGAAAATGTGTCGACAAGTACGAGTCTGTGTTGACCAATCGTCGGTGGGCGACATCAACCAGTAGGTGGTAATGAGAGAGGAAATCCGCACCGAGGATTGGCAATGTGATGTCAGCAACGAGAAACTTCCAATTACATTTATCATTTCCAAATGATAACAGTGAGGTTCTCGTAACCGTAGGTGGGTATCGCAGATCCGTTAGCAGCTACCATGCGGACGTCTGCGGACGTAGACTGACTACGTCATGTCCTGAAGAGTTCCCTTGGCAAAAGAGAACGACAGGCACCCGTGTTCACCAAAAATAGCACGAACGTTCCTGCATCATGTAAAAAGAAAAGATTAGAAACACGGCAGGCCACCGCCACGAGCGATGGACTACTTATACCATTTTTGGCCACTGACAATCCTTGGATCATTTCTTCATGGCTGCCCTGAATCTGTAGTGGTATTAGCAAAACTACGGCTGATGGGAGGCAGTAAGTGGCTTTAGAAGTCGTTGGTTGAGGTGCGAGCGAGTGATGGGTGATGGGTGGCTTTGTCCCCGCTTTGGCACGTTACGGGGTAGGCGTGTATGTCCTATGGCATTCACATCAGCTTCGGTTGACGTTGAATAGGCGTCTTCTTTGTCAGGAGTGGAGGCGTTGATGAAGGTCGTGAAGTGGCTGTCTATAAGGGCGTCGGCTTTGATCATCAAGTCCTTTATGGGTAAACTATTGACTTCGAGTATGGCAGCACGTACAGGTTCTGGTAAATGGCGTATCTAAAGGGCACGAAGTATGTTCACCTCACGAGGAGAGCCGTCTGCGGAAGGTTGCAGGCGAGGGATACTGGTCATTTCCCTGAGGGTGAGCGAAGCCGTTTGGTCCCCCAATGGTTGTTGAGAGAGTAGAAAAAACTTTGCTATACCGGTGGCAGGCAACAACGAGTACTGCTGCAGAAGGTATGTTTTGAGGGTGTCATACACTATTGGGGTGTCTCCTTGTTGACAAAGCTAGTCGGATATTTCCGGAAAGGTGTCCTCTGGTATCGCCGCAAGAACATAATCTTCTTTGGTGGTTGAGCGAGTCACGCCCTTGATGCGGAACTGGACTTCTGTGCGCTGAAACCAAGTAAACGCCTCTCCGCTGGTGTACGACGAAAGTTCCAATTGGGCGGCGCCAACTTCCGTGGAATCCGCCATAGTACCGATGACGGAGGGGCGAGGGGGTGTGGAAGGCGGGAGGAGCGAGTCGACTTTTGGGGTCACCAATGTTACGGACTGAGAGAAGGTTGTGACTCAAAGGCAGGATGAAAGCAACTGAGTAAACATTATTACTGAACACTCATTTATATATACATAAACTCCAAGCAAAAAAGGCATACAAAACAACAGGCAATTTCATGTTCAACCGAAAAGCTCACCAGTTAACAGTAAACGGCGAGAAAAACAGACATGTTACTTCAGGTTTCTATCCATGCGAGGGGAGAGCGAAGATAGAAGCATAATACATACAAAAAATTAAATGTCGTTACTATGTACGATTGTGTGACACACAGTTGGTACAGTATACTGCTTAAAAGCTTATCCATAATTCAGCGGATTAATCAAGAAACTACACTGTACAGGATATTTATTTAGTATTTCTTTTTGAAAATCACCCCAATCATGTTAAAAAAACACACAAACACACGAAGAAATATATATATATATATATATATATATATATATATATATATATATATATATATATATATATATATATATATATATATATATACATATACACACACACACACACACACACACATATATATATATATATATATATATATATATATATATATATATATATATATATATATATATATATATATATATACTGTCACCTCTAATATTTGCTTATGAAGAAAGTAATGTCCTGAATACGCAGATGATACATGTCTAATTGTGTTTAAATGACTGATGCAGGAAATGATTGATAGGTTAGTACTTGAGGGAAATAAGGCTGGATTGATGATCAACCAGAAAAGGACTGAGATCCTCCCGATTCAGATTGGTGATCAGACGTACTGCCTCATCGAAGGAGTTATATTATTCACCTCTAACACTTAAATATTTAGAAACCATCATTCCCAGCAATGGATCACTAGGTAAAGAATTCATTTAAAGAATAGGGAGGACAGAACAAGCAATGAGCAGGATGAAAACAGATGGGAGATCAAATCAAATATCAGTTCACAGCAAAATCGAAATGCATATTTCACTTGTAAGATCGATATTATCTTATGGGCAGCAGTCGTGGTACAACAATGTAACAACGGATGCAAAATTCCGTGACCTTCAGAGTAAAGCATTGAGAAGAATTTTGGGAATCAAATGAAATGGCAGCAGCATATAACAAATGAGGAAATTCACGAGGTGGCAGGGATGACCTATGTGAATCATATAGCTAAAGTATCAATATGTAGATGGGTGTGGCATTTTTTAAGAAGGGAAGATGAATTAGTCCAGGGTGTATTTAAATTAAAGCCGCTAGTCAGGAGAGGAAGTGGTAGTCCAAGAGAAACGTAGCGGAAGACTAGAGGAGGGAGCTTAGATCCGAGAATAGGGTTGAGCTAAGAGAGATGGCGAAGGAACGAGACATGTAGCATGAATTAATTGAGGCCCTATGCATCCTATGGCTGCCTAAAGATTAAGTAAGTATATATATATATATATATATATATATATATATATATATATATATATATATATATATATATATATATATATATATATATTGCAGATTTAGAAGTTTTTTTTCCTTACTCGAATAAACCATATATTTTAGTACCTTAATGTCTGGATTCTCTTATCAACCTCAAGATCAGAGTCCCAAGACAGAACCACTCAAAGACAATAGCTTCTGGCTGGCCAGGGAATCGAACCTGGTCCAGGAAGCTGGCATGACAGTGACGATACCATTTAGCCACGAAGAAAGATAAAAGTCAATGACAAATATGCTGTACTTATATCTGTCAAATTCAGGTTTCTTGTACTTAGAACTGAAATCAACCCATCTTTGCCATCGTAGCTACTTGGTATGTTCGAACTTGACATTGAATTGATGATAAATTTTGCACATTTAGCAATTTTTTTTTCCATATTCAAATTAGGTCATATATTCTTATACCTTATCGTCTGGATTCTCTTATCGATCTCGGGATGAGAATCCCATGGCAGAACCACTCAAAGACAATAGCTTTTGGCCGGCCAGGAAATTGAAACCTGGTCCAGGAAGCTGGCGTGGCAGTGTCAATACCATTCAGCCACAAAGAAAAATAAAAGTGAATGACAATTCTTCTGTACGTATACCTGTAGATTTCAGGTTTTCTGTACTTAGAATGGAAATCAACCCACCTTCACCATCATAGCTACTTGGTATGTTTGTACTTTGCATTTGATTTATGATAAATGTTGCATATTTAGACTTGTTTTTTTTTATAATTAAATAAACCATATATCCTAATACCTTAATGTCTGGATTTTTTTATCGACCTCAAGATCAGAGTTCTAAGGCGGAGCCACTCAAAAATAATAGCCTATGGCCTGCCAGGGAATTGAACACTGGTCCAGAAAGCCGGCAAGACAGTGACAATACCATTCAACCACAAAGAAAGATAATATACAATAACATTTGTTCTGAACTTATACCTGTCGAATTCAGGTTTTTTATTCTTAGAATTAAAATCAGCCCATCTTCAACATTGTAACTAATTGGTATGTTTGTACTTGACATTGGCTTAATGATATTTTTTGGACATTTAGGCCGAAGGCCGAACCACTCAAAGACAATAGCTTCTGGCTGGTCAGAGAATCAAACCCTTGTCCAGGAAGCTGGCATGGCAGTGACAATACAATCTAGCCACTAAGAAAGATAAAAGTCAATGAACTCTTTTGTTCTCGCTCAAATCCTTGATACTACTTCATCTGAAACCCTGTGACAGGCCGAGAGAGGCTGTAACTCGCAAGGCAAGATAAAAGCAACTGAGTAACTTTATTACAGAACAGCAGTTTATATATATATATATATATATATATATATATATATATATATATATATATATATATATATATATATATATATATATATATATATATTGTGATATTACGTATAGCATGTCTCCGTTCTCTGTAATTATGTCACTTTTATATATTTATTCTTTTAGTGGTACTCCTTCTTACCACTAGGTTTGTAACACTTGTTTTCCTGTTTTGACCCTTTTGTATCCTTGCCTGTCTTATATTTTTATTGCTTTTCGTCATCCTTGTCGCTCATTTAGTTTACTTTGGCTTGTAACATTTTGAGGGCAGAGTCGCTCTCAGGCTACCTTGACGACAACATATTTTGTATACACGGTTAGGACAATCTTCTTCCTATTGTTAATGTAAGTCAGTGTGTTTTCTTTTATTTCGTGTTTCGTTGGTATATTTAATTCAGGTGTTTGTTTAATTGTTTGTCTGTGTGTTCGATCATTGCTTCATATATCTGTGGGTTTAACTTGTGAATTGTTTTCTATAAACTTAAATGTCAATGTAACGCTGGTTGTTTCTATTATTAAACTGTTATATTTTGTGATCTGAGTTTTGCCCGTTCCTTCATTGATTCATACTTCTTAAATGTTCTTATTATAAGCTGTAACAGGCTAGGCTAAGGCTTAGTTTATAATAATTGGGGGCCTCTGTCCGGGATCTGAAACAAGTAAACACACCTGATTAAACTACCAAAGTACTGACAGTTAAAGTCGCCGTGAGTGTTCCAACGTACGATAATTCAAATTTTTATACATTGTGATTATCGACTAGATCTATTACAGTATGTTGCGTGGGTTCTTTTCTCCTATTATCTTATAGCGATTTCTCTCGACATTTAAGTCATTCCAATTCATGTTTTCGGACATCGCTATTATAGCTGCGGTCGTATCTAAGTTAATGTAGAAGGTAACCGAGTTCATTTACATTGGTTCGCCTTGTTTCAAATAGTTTTGGGAGAAATATTATTAGAAACTTCGTCTTTATGACATCATGGCATCATATTACCTTAGCGCCGTATAATAGAGTAGGTTTGGAGTTTGACTGGCCTGACATTTCCGTATCTACGCTATTCGAAGCATTTAAGTATTATTGCTTTTCATATCGCTTCATTCGTACAGTTTTGTACCGTTAATTATATTTACTACTTTGTCGAAGCTTCCAAGTATTAACTTTTCATTTTGCTTCCTTCGTACAGTTTTGTACCAGTAATTATAATTATTTATTCTTACCAGACTTGCGTAATGGATGAATAGTTCAGTATTACATCACGTGATATATATTACGTATTCTGTAATTGTTTATGCTATTGGGAACACTTCTCTTTGACTTTGCTGCGTTCTCTTGTGGATTTTCAGTCACAATGTTTTCAGTAGACTTATTTTTCAGTGATCCTAAGGGAAAACTTAACAGTATAGTGTGTGCTAAAAAGAGTGAATTGTTGGCTTTGGCAGCCAAGTTTGAAGTAACAATTAGTTCAAGAGACAGGAAAGATGACATAAAAAATGCCATTTTAGATTATCTTGTAGAGGAGGAAAGTGTAGAAGAACACGAGGCTAGGAAGTACATGAGTACGAAGAAAGACAGCTCAGACGTTGAGCGTATGAGGTTAGCCATACAGTTAGAACAAGTAAAGTTAGAGGTAGATATTGAGAGAGAGAAAGACACAAGTTGGCCATAGATAAAGAAAGGAAAAAGTATGAGCTAGAAATGGAGAAAGCTAGATTAGATCATGAAGCTAGTCTAACTCAGAATATGGAAATTGAAAGAAGTAGGATTAGTGTAGAACAACGTATAAGACTAATGAACCTAGAATCTAATCAACCACTAAAGTTTGACTTGGCTAAGAGTTTAAAGTTAGTCCCTGAATTTACAGAAACAGATGTAGATTCATTTTTCCGTAATTTCGAAGATATTGCCTCAAATATGAAATGGCCAGTAGATCAATGGGTTTGGTTAATTAAATCCAAAGTCCAGGGTAAAGCTGCTATAGTGGTTAGTAACTTAGTAGGGGAAAGAAATTATACAGTCGTTAAGCAAGCTATTTTAGATGCATACATGGTAACTGCCGAGGGTCTTAGACAAAGATTTAGACAATACATTAAATCAAATGCTCAAACTTGGTATGAATTTGCAAATGAAAAACTAAGATTATTTAATAAATGGCTTAAGGCTGCCAATGTTAATAATTTTGAGGAACTCGTTAACCTGATTGTGACTGAAGAATTCATAAGAAAACTACCACAAAATATTAGAATGCATATTGCTGACCGTGAGGAAGAGGATTTAAAGAAATCTGCTATGTTAGCTGACCATTTTTTCTTGATACACAAAACACACAAAGGTACTGAGATGTTTGTAAAGCAAGGCAAAGCAACAGGGTTCAGTGGTGAAAAAGAGGGTGTTAATTATTGTTCATATTGTAAACAACAAGGTCATGACATAAATGAATGTAAAAACCCAACCTGTAAGAAATCTAAGTTTTTTGGCTCTAAGCTGTCCGACCCCGATGCTGGTAAATATAAAGACAGTAAATTTAGCGTAAAAGGCAAAGGAACTATGCATTGTAGTACGTCTGAAAGTGATGCCTTGTTTGCTAATTATATTTCAGAGGGTACAGTAACAATACCCAATGGTACTCCTGTTAAAGTAAGAATCTTGCGTGATACTGGGTCAACCCAAAGCATGGTTTTACATAGCGCAGTGCCTACAATTTCTTTGCTTGATGAAAAGGTACTAGTTAGGGATTTAAGTAACACTAACAGTTTGTCTTTAGCAGAGCTTAATTTAAACTGTGAATTTGTATCTGGTAAAGTAAAGATTGCTGTTATCAACACGCCATTCCCTGTACACTATGTTCAAGTATTACTTAGGAATGATTTAGCTGGTCAACTAACTTTGCCTAACCTTATTTTGTATAATCAACCACTGGATAATAACTCTAATGATTTGGATATCTTTGAACATTTCATTGAAGAAAATAATTTCATTAGTGACTTAGGTGAACATGACATTGAGGAAGTAGAAACTGAAGTAGACACTGATCGATGTGACCCGATTGAGAATTTTGTTGGTGTTGTAACAAGGGCAAAAGCCAAACAAGCTGTGAATGAAGGTGTCCCAGATATAGTAAAGACAAACATTCCCTGTACTAATTCTGAATTGATAAACTTACAACGAGCAGATGAGACTTTAACTAATGCACTTAAACAAGCTTCCACTAAGGAAGGTAAGGTACCTGGCTATTACTTTGATAAAAGAGTCCTGTTTAGGCTGTACCGACCTAGAAAGCTGTCATCTAATGATACCTGGGCTAATAAAGAACAACTTGTAGTACCATTAACTTTACGTAAGAATATTTTGAGTGTTGCTCATCAAGCAGATTCCCATTTAGGAGTGTCAAAGACTTACAAACGTATAGCTAATGATTTCTTTTGGCCAGGTATGAAACATGATGTATTTGAATTTGTTAAAGAGTGTCATGTGTGTCAAGTAGTTGGAAAACCTAACGAGGTAATTCCAAAAGCACCCCTCGTGCCAATTGTAATACCACACGAACCTTTCAGTAAAGTCATAATTGATTGTGTAGGCCCATTGCCAAAAACAAAAAAAGGTAATCAATATATTTTGACTATACTTTGTCCTACCACTAGATACCCTATTGCAATTCCCCTTGGTAACATTTGTGCTAGAAATATTGTGAAACACCTCCTTAAAGTTTTCACCACTTATGGATTCCCAAAAGAAATACAGAGTGATCGGGGTACTAATTTCACAAGTGACCTTTTCAATGAAACTCTAAGGGAATTTAATGTAAAACATATTCTTGCATCACCATATCACCCACAATCACAAGGTGCTCTTGAAAGACACCATCAGACCTTAAAATCCTTACTTCGAAAATTTTGTGTGGAGACTGGAACAGACTGGGATGAGAGTTTAGACTTGATATTATTTGTAATTAGAGAAGTCCCTAATGATTCCTTAGGTATATCACCATTTGAGATGTTACTTGGACATAAAGTTAGGGGGCCACTACAAGTACTTAAAGATAAAATGTTGAACAATGATACCTTGGATAACGTAACTGTAGGGCAGTATGTCGATAAATTGAAATGTAATTTTGAGAAAGTCCATAATTTTGCATTTAATAACTTAAAAAGTAGTCAAGATGTGATGAAGGAAAATTTTGATCTAAAAGCTAAAGTTCGTAAGTTTAAAGAAGGGGATTCTGTACTTGTATATTTCCCTACTCCTAGTTCTCCTCTCCAACATAAATTTTCTGGTCCTTATATAATTCAGAAATGTGTCAATAATAACAATTATATAATCAGTACTCCAGACAGAAGGAAGTAAACCCAATTAGTTCATGTAAATCTAATCAAGAAATATCATGGTAATCCTCCAGTTGCTTTGCATTGTCTATCAGACTCTAATGTATTAGATTTTAAGAAATATAATGCATCAGCACACCAAAGTAAAACTCCATTGCCACATGATGTAGATTTATATCACTCTAATGATTTTGTTTCTTGGACAGACTCTGCTAACCAGGAAATATTGCAGAATATTCTAGTATATTTACAGCATTTACCCCAAAAGCAGAGGAGCCAGCTAGCAGAATTATTCCGCAAATACAGGAGTATATGTGGGGATGTGCCTCAACGTTGCAGTGATGCTGAACACGACATTGAATTACAACCGGGTACACGACCAATTCGTCAACACTATTACAGGACCAGCCTGGAAAAGCAGCAACGGATGAAGGAGGAAGTGTCGTATTTACTGAAGAATGGACTGGCAACTAGAAGCACATCAGCTTGGGCTTCACCATGTCTTTTAGTTCCAAAACCAAACGGTAAAGTAAGGTTATGCACTGACTTTCGCCAAATAAATAATGTTACTATCAAAGATAGCTATCCATTACCTAGGATTGATGACATTTTAGATGCCATTGGTGCTGCCAAATATTTATCACAGATCGATCTATTGCGTGGATATTATCAGATTCCACTTACAGATAGAGCAAAGCTAATATCTGCCTTCATAACCCCCTTTAGTTTATTCCAATATGAGAGGCTTCCATTTGGTTTAACCAATGCACCCGCCACCTTCCAGCGCTTGGTGAATAGTGTAATTAAAGATCTTGATGGTACATATGTGTACATCGACGATATTGTTGTAACGTCTGACACCTTGGATGAGCACATACATCGACTAAAAGCATTGTTTGGTCGTCTTCAGGAGTTTGGACTTACTATTCACCTAGCAAAATCTTCCTTTGGTAAAGGGAAGGTTAAATATTTAGGTCACATCATAGGTAGTGGAGAAATTGTTCCTAAAGATGAAAATATTACTGCCATTGTAGAGTTCCCTGTCCCAAGAAATAGGAAAAGTCTTTTAAGATTTCTAGGCATGACCTCCTATTACAGGAAATTCTGTAAAAATTATAGTATAGTAGCCACTCCCTTGATTGACCTCACCAGCCTCAAAAATAAATTTGTATGGTCTTCTAACTGTCAACAAGCTTTTGATCAACTAAAGAATACACTTTGCTCTAATCCTGTCCTTATTGCTCCTGATCTTGCTCAACCTTTTATTATACAGATTGACGCCTGTGATACTGGCATTGGTGCCGTCTTGATGCAGAAGAACAGTGACACACAGATGTTGCATCCTGTTAGCTACTATTCCTGCAAACTCAAAAAACACCAACGTTCCTATGCTACCGTGGAAAAGGAACTGCTGGCAATCATCCTAACCCTGCAGAAATATGAAATATATTTCTCATCCAACATCCCAATCACTATCTTTACGGACCATAACCCACTAACCTTTCTCGGACGAGCGAGGTTAACAAATAAACGTATTTTCAGATGGTCTTTGTTTCTGCAAAACTTTGACCTAACCATCCACTACATCAAAGGAACTGAGAACTGCATTGCGGATGCCCTGTCTCGGACCCACATGGACTCCTGATAGTCTTCTCGAATACTCTTCATGACTTTTATAATGTCCTGATAGGCCATTTCTTCAACGGGGAGGAGTGTGATATTACGTATAGCATGTCTCCGTTCTCTGTAATTATGTCACTTTTATATATTTATTCTTTTAGTGGTACTCCTTCTTACCACTAGGTTTGTAACACTTGTTTTCCTGTTTTGACCCTTTTGTATCCTTGCCTGTCTTATATTTTTATTGCTTTTCGTCATCCTTGTCGCTCATTTAGTTTACTTTGGCTTGTAACATTTTGAGGGCAGAGTCGCTCTCAGGCTACCTTGACGACAACATATTTTGTATACACGGTTAGGACAATCTTCTTCCTATTGTTAATGTAAGTCAGTGTGTTTTCTTTTATTTCGTGTTTCGTTGGTATATTTAATTCAGGTGTTTGTTTAATTGTTTGTCTGTGTGTTCGATCATTGCTTCATATATCTGTGGGTTTAACTTGTGAATTGTTTTCTATAAACTTAAATGTCAATGTAACGCTGGTTGTTTCTATTATTAAACTGTTATATTCTGTGATCTGAGTTTTGCCCGTTCCTTCATTGATTCATACTTCTTAAATGTTCTTATTATAAGCTGTAACAGGCTAGGCTAAGGCTTAGTTTATAATAATATATATATATATATATATATATATATATATATATATATATATATATATATATATATATATATACATATATATATATATGCGTAAAAATCACAGGAAAACGTGATGCTCAGATGCAGAAGAACCACAGGGAAAATGAAAATACGGAATATACACTTAAGTCCTGACTAGTTTCGTGATACTTCCTCAGAGGACTGATTTATTGAGAGGTTTCTTACAATTTATAGGGAAAGCAAAAGTACGAACATACATATAGAGATTTAGAGAACAATGACACTCCCTTACCCGCTACCTGGGCTTGACTCAGGTGTTGAGTAGGAGGAGTCCTCAAGCTCGTTAGACACCTGCTAAAAAGGGTCATTTCTAGTGGCGGGTATATTCTTGTTTTCTTCTTATTTTACTTTCAGTACAGTTATTTATATGTCAATGCGGTAGCCTTATCTATATAAATACATAAGCAAAACATACACAAACATACAAATATATATACATATATATATATATATACATATACACATATACACACACATACATATATATACATATATATATATATATATATATATATATATATATATATATATATATACATATATATATATATATATATACATATATATATATATATATACATATATATATATATATATATATATATATATATATATATATATATATATATATATATATATATACACATATATATAAATATACACATATATACACATACACATATATACATACATACAGATACAAATACATATACATACACACACATATATACATATATATACACATACATATATACATATATACACATACATACATATGCATATATACATTTATATGTATACAACATTAATATCATAAACATATAATCATGTATATATCAATACTTATATCTAGCATAACACTATATAGTGCCAATATACTTATGCATGCTATATAAAATAATTTTTTCCTATAATGAATGGTAGCTTAGGTCTAAATATTAATTTCACACCGACGTTAATTATTCACGATACATTCAATTCTACATTAAGTGGTTAATGTTTTTTTATATAGCTTACAAATCTCTTTACATATAAAGGCGTCGAGTTTATACATTCCATGACCAATATTCAAGTTGTTTTCAAAGGTTTCTTTTATGAAACTGGACTCTATGATGTTTCTTTCTACTAAGTTATTTGAATGAACCAATTTCTTTGCACCTGACCAATTAATAGGGTGATTTTTATCTCTAACGTGGGCAAAAAGTGCATTATTATCTTGAGCATACCTGACACTTTTCTTATGTTGTTCAATTCTCTTTTCTAGGGCTTTACCAGTTTGACCAATATAGTATTTTTCACAAGCATAGTATGGAATACGATATACACATCCCTTGGTAATGTCAGGAGAATTCTTTATTAAGGCTGTTTTTATTGTATTTTTACTCTTGAATGCTACATTTACATTGAAGTTTTTTAACAGTTGGGGAATTTCTTTAAATGAATCACAATAAGGTAGTACAAGTAAATTTTGTGTGTTATAGTTTTTTCTGTTATCATTACCGAAAAAAGTTTTTTTTTTTGTATATATATATATATATATATGTATATATATTTGTATGTTTGTGTATGTTTTGCTTATGTATTTATATAGATAAGGCTACCGCATTGACATATAAATAACTGTACTGAAAGTAAAATAAGAAGAAAACAAGAATATACCCGCCACTAGAAATGACCCTTTTAAGCAGGTGTCTAACGAGCTTGAGGACTCCTCCTACTCAACACCTGAGTCAAGCCCAGGTAGCGGGTAAGGGAGTGTCATTGTTCTCTAAATCTCTATATGTATGTTCGTACTTTTGCTTTCCCTATAAATTGTAAGAAACCTCTCTCAATAAATCAGTCCTCTGAGGAAGTATCACGAAACTAGTCAGGACTTAAGTGTATATTCCGTATTTTCATTTTCCCTGTGGTTCTTCTGCATATATATATATATATATATATATATATATATATATATATATATATATATATATATATATATATATATATCAATTCCAGACAAGAAGGGCCTAAAATATAACAGGCAGTTTCATGCCCAACCGACAACTGGTCCTGTTAACAGTTAACGGTAAGAAAAACAGACGGTCGCTGTCCGTGCAAGGGGAGAGCGAAGATACAAAGTATAATATATACAAATACGAGAAATGTCGTTTCTATGTACAATCGTATGACACACAGTTGATACATGGCTCCCCCCCCCTAAAAATTACATACTGTACATGTTAAATAGGTTGCCCTGATGTAGAGAGGCGAACCGTAGGCGGGTCATCTGGCAGGAGATAAGCAGGTTTTAGACGATCAAGGGAGACCCAGTCTTCTTTGCCACGAATGTTTAGTAGGAATGCTTTCGGACTACGTCGGATCACAAGGAAAGGGCCCGTGTAAGGGGCGTTAGCAGTGCCTTACTAGTGTCGTTGCATAGAAAGTATGCGTTGCAGAGTGCAAGTCTGTCGGTATGTGATGCTTCACTGGGGGCTTGTAAGTCTGGCGGCATAGAGTAAATTTTCCCATAACGTGACATATGCGCTGGAGATCGTCGGAGGAGGTTACAGAAGGAAAAATTCGGCAGGGACGACCAACAGGTCGCCATACACCATTTATGCTGCCGAGACGTCGAGAGCGTATATTCGAGTGGTCTTTAGTCCCAGGAGAACCGAGGGAAGTTGAGTAAACCAGTTGGAGTTCTTGCAGTGGGACATCAAAGCTACTTTGAGGGTGCAATGAAAACGTTAAACTATTCCATTGGCAGCGGGGTTGTAGGCAGTTGTCTGATGTAGGATGATACCCAGGAGATTCGCTAATGATGTCCAAAATTAAAAAGTGAAAGTGGTACCCCTGTCGGAAGTAATATGCTACGGGATACCAAATCTTGCAATCCATCCTGAGAGTAAGGCAGATGTACATGAGGCAGATGTTACACTTTCCATAGGAATGGCTTCAGGCCAACAAGTCGATGACGGTAAACAGGTAACTATGTCGTTGTGATGTGGATAGGGGGCCTACAATGTCAACGTCAATGTGGGTGAAACGACGCTGAGGTTTAGGAAAGGTGCCCACTCCTAAATCCATGTGTCGATGTACTTTGAAAGTTTGGCAAGAAGTACAGGCGCGGACCAAATCCTTAGCATCCTTAGAAATGCCGTGAAAAATGAGCTTCGTCTTCAGCAGCTGTGCAGTAAAATGGCATGAGGGATGGGAAAGGCCGTGAATGAAATCAGACACATGTCAGCACATGGGAGCAGGAATCCAAGGTCGCGGTCTACCAGTACTGACATCACAGAGGAGGGTGGTGTTTTAGTCGTCGAGGGGGACGTCTTCCCAATGGAGGGATGTGAAGGATGTCCTACATATTTGATACTCTGGATCCTGTCATTGAGTTTCAGTCAAGGCGTTGTAATCCAATCCCATTTGAATGGCAGCCAACATGTTTCTCTACAGGGCATCGGCAACGGGATTCATTTTCCCAGGGAAGTGTTGAAGGGTGCACTTGTATTCAGCCACAGCGAAGAGTTGCCAGCGTTGACGGGCGGACCAGGCGTCAAGACTGTCGAGTGAAGGCGTGCACCAGAGGCATGTGGTCTGTTCGAATGACGAAGGGTGTACCTTCTAAGAAATGGCAAAAGTGGCGGACAGCCAAGTGCACGCCAGCAATTCGCGATTGAAAGTAGAATAACGTGATTCGGCCTCTGACAGTTTCCTATTGAAGATTGCCAATGGGCGGGGCAAGCCGTTGACCACCTGTTCGAGTACTGCACCAATAGAGATGTCGCTGGCATCGGTGGAGAGAAGGAAAGGGGCATGAGGGATGGGAAAAGTGAGAACAGCAGCGGTTGAGAGGTCATTCTTTGCGTTGCAGAAGGCAGCTTCTTAAAGGGAACCCCACTTAAGGTCTTTTGGCTTGCCTTGAGGGAGGCGTAGAGGGAAGCAAGAGTGGCAGCAATGGCTGGCAGAAAAGGTTGATGATAGTTGAACACGCCCAAGAATTCCTGCAGAGCTTTGATGGTAGAGGGCGTGGGGAAGTTCTGAACGGCTGCTACCTTCTCAGGGAGGGGATGGACTCCTTCAGGAGTGATGTGGTGCCCGAAGAACGACACTTTGTTGGCGCCAAAGGTATTCTTGTCGTACCGGACTACAAGGCCATTTTGTTGCAAGCGGTTGAGCACGATGCACAGGTATGTTGTCCACATACCATACACAGTAGGGGAGGTCCCCTAGGATGCCATTCATGAGACGTTGGAAAGTGGTCTCAGCATTATGAAGGTCAAAACAGGACTAATTGAAGGTGTAAATACCTAACGGAGTGGTGATGGTAGTCTTGGGGATGTCTTCCCGGTTCAAAGGCACCTGATAACACCCCATTAGGAGGTCGAGCGTGGAGAAAACCTTCGCTTTGTACAGGTACGAGGTCACGTCGGCCATGATTGGGAGGGGGTAGTGATCCGATTCTGTTAGCAGGTTGAGGTGCCTATAATCCCCGCACGGACGGAAGGAGGCGTCTTTCTTCAGGACGATGTGTAAGGGTGACGACCATTGGCTGGAGGCCTTCTGGCAAAGGCCTACTTCCTCCATTTCGGCAAACGTATGTTTGGCGGCTGCCAATCGATCTGGTGCCAGATGTCTGAATTTTGCGAAGACTGGGGTCCCGTCCTTTTGATTTGGTGATAAATACTGTGCTTCACAGGAGCCATGGGCGTTTGATAAAGTTCTGGACGGGAAACTTTAGGGTACGATGTGAGGAGGTGCGAGCAGGCCTCCGTGGGTGTGCTGATGTTGAGAGCAAGTTTGGAGGGGTTGGGTTGAAGAGGTGTCGATAAGTACGAGTCTGCGTTGACCAATATTCGGTGGGCGACATCAACCTGAAGGTGGAAATGAGAGAGGAAATCTGCACTGATGATTGGCAATGTGATATCAGCAACAAGAAACTTCCAATTAAATTTACCGTTTCCAAACGATAATGTGAGGTTGTCGTAACCGTAGGTGGGTATCGCAGATCTGTTAGCAGTTACCAAGCAGACATCGACAGACTTAGACAGACTACGTTGTGTCCTGAAGAGTTCCCTTGGCAAAAGAGAACGGCAAGCACCCGTGTCTACCAAAAATCGCATGCCCGTTCCTGCATCATGTTAAAAGAAAAGATTAAAAACACGGGAGGACACTGCCCCGAGCGATGGCCTACCTACATGTTTTTTGGCCACTGACAATCCTTGGGACAATTCTTCGCGGCAGCCCCGAATCTGGAGTGTTAGTAGTAAAACTGCGGCCAATGGGCAGCAATAAGTGGCGATAGAGGTTGTTGGTTGGGGTGCGAGCGAGTGGTGGGTGATGGGTGGCTATGTCGCCGTTCCGGCACGTGACGGGGTAGGCGTGTATGTCCTACGGCATTCAGATTAGCTTTGGTTGACGTTGAATAGGGGTCCTCTTCGTCATGAGTGTGGGCGTTGATAGAGGTCTTGAAGGTCGTGAAGTGGCTGTCCATGAGGGCGTCGGCTTTCATCATCAAGTTCTTTATGGGTAAACTACTGACATCGGGTATGGCAATGCGTACAGGTTCGGGTAAATGGGCACGAAGTAGGTTCACCTCACGAGGAGAGCCATCTATGGCAGGTTACAGGCGAGCAATACTGGTCATTTCCCTGAGGGCGAGCGAAGCTCTTTGATCCCCTATCGGTTGTTGAGAAAGCTGGAAAAGCTTTGCTATACGGGCGGCTGGCAACGGCAAGTACTGCTACAAAAGGCATGTTTTGAGGGCGTTCTACACTATTGGGATGTCTCCTTGTTCACAAAGCTAGTCAGAGATTTCTGGGAAGGTGTCCTCGGGTATCGCCGCGAGAACATAATCTTCTTTGGTGGTTGAGCGAGTCCCGCTCTTGATGCAGAACTGGACTGAAACCAAGCAAATGCCTCTCCGCTGGCGAACACAAAAGTTTGAATGGGGCGGCGGCAACTTCCGTGGAGTCCGTCACAGGAGGTGGGAGGAGTGAGTTGACTTCCGGGGTCACCAATGTGACGGGCCGAGAG
Organism: Palaemon carinicauda; assembly: GCF_036898095.1. Classification (NCBI taxonomy): domain Eukaryota; kingdom Metazoa; phylum Arthropoda; class Malacostraca; order Decapoda; family Palaemonidae; genus Palaemon; species Palaemon carinicauda. Next base: position 58,853,361 of record NC_090748.1, on the reverse strand, counting down.
GGGCTGTAACCCGAAAGGCAAGATGAAAGCAAAAGAGTAACTTTATTACAGAACATCAGCTTATATATACATTGATTCCGGGCAAGAAAGGCCTAAAATTTAACAGGCAGTTTCATGCTCAACCAACAACCGGTTCTGTTAACAGTTAAGGGTAAGAAAAACAGACATGCTGATTCGGGTCACTGTCAATGCAAGGAGAGAGCAAAGAGAGAAAGGATAATATATACAAAAAAGAGAAATGTCGTTACTATGCACGATCGTGTGACACACGGTTGGTACAACCCCAACTGCTACTTCCTGAAGTCTGCGACATGGTGAATCGTGTGTCTTTTCGGCAGCAAGCATAAATTTACCTAAATCTTTTCCATGTCAATTTTCTCTGGATCATT
>NC_090748.1:58815472-58847972 GCF_036898095.1 Palaemon carinicauda | reverse complement strand
TGAGTTACTACCAATTGTGTCACGTGATGGGCCGGGAAATCGGGTAAAACTTGCTGGTAAGAGACTGATGTCTCACCAGGTAAATCCTCGAAATGCTGGGTTGCGTTAGGTTTCGATTTCTTTATGGCCTCTCGTGGCATGGTTGGTTTCGACCTGGCCTTTCATTAGAAGGGGCTAGCGTTCGATCCCAAGTATGAGGTAGAAATTTATTTATATATATATATATATATATATATATATGTATATATTTTTATATGTATATATATAAGTAAATATTTATATATATATATGTATATATATATATATATATATATATATAATGAAAGAGAAATATTCTAGAAAAAACAGAAAAATACTTGCCTGCAAAAATCAATATAAAGTACATTAAGGAAAGTCATAAGTAACCGATGAAATAACAAAATATTAAAACAAATTAAGAAAATAGAAACGAAACGTCACTGCACTCATCGATTCAACCCTTTGAGCACCGTTGGACATAATCTATGTCCTCTAATTCTTCCCTTTTCAGAGAATATAACGTAATTTACTTTCAGTAAATACAAATATATTAATTTTCTTTTACCCATACGTATATGAAAGTTTTACTAAATATTTAAAATTATATATCCATGAAGAGAAATTATACTAAGCTACATACGATGATTAATGATATAACGCATAAATTTCTATAGCTTTGGTGCAAAAAAGAAAAAAAAAAAAGCCTGGATGGCCATTTCATTTGAGTGGCTATAATGTTTTAAGGGTATTAAGGAACAACCATTCCTTCAAAATGAAGTACAAAAGGAAATACTAATGGTATCTGCAACAAAAGAAAAAACAACAACCTTGATACATGTTTAACATCATTTAATGTTAGATATTTTATTCATAAGGATCGACCGAGTAGATTATCTGTTTTCACTATTTAGGCAAGTGTCTTGTGATTTGCTGCCGAAATTCCTATCCAGCCACTGGACACCACAAGTGTTCTCAATTTCCTTATGTAACAATTGCAACCTTTCCTCGGCATCTCAGCCATGATTCATAGTATCTTGTGCTCATATCTACCCTTTGTCTGGAATTTTTGACCACTTCATTATGTTGTTGCGGTATAAATTTACAACACCACGCTCTCCATTTTTCTCAAAATGATGCAGTCCTGTAGCTCTCCTCTTCTTGTACAGTAATTATGAGGTTCTTTATAGGCCGGAAAAACAAAACATGGCAAGATATGTTGAGCAAGGGGGAGGGGTTATAAAAAAAAGTAGCTCGGTTTCCTCCTTAAACAACCTGGAACTGACATCGTCAACAGTCAATCTAACAGAAGTTTGTGAGGCCAGCTTACATAAACAGAAGTTCGTGATGGCAACGTACATTTGATAATTAAAAGCGAAGTAATTACTCAAAGGTGTCATTACTTTTTAATTGTATATTTTATGGACAATTTTGAATAATTACTTAATTTTTCATCTAGTACACATTTTGAATATACATCAAATGTACGCTGACATCACGAACTATTGTTAAGTTGACTATGTTGACGAGGCACGTTTCTGGTCGATTAGTGAGGAAACTAAGCTAGTTATATATATATATATATATATATACATACATATATATATATATATATATGTATATATATATATATATATATATATAACTCCTGCCCCTTTGTTCAACATATCTCGACATTTTTGCTTTCCCGGTATTTAAAGAAAAGCTGCAGGACTGCATAATTTTGGAGAAAATGGAGAGCGTGGTCTTGTAAACAATTATTGCTACTTGTATTCTTATCAGCCTCTCAATATCAAAGTCAAGGAAGTCTCAAAAAGTAACACCTACGAAAGTGGTGGAATGGAAGGTACTTAATTAAGAATATGCATGTCGTCTTTTGGAACTTTCTGCACTGTGGTGTTTTATTGAAAGGGTAAAAGAGAATGTCTTCACCATATTTTAGGGAATTCGAACTCTTTTACTCCATTCATGTTTTGCAAATCTGGCAACATATCTGCACATGCCATCAACTAAACTAATTACATATTGAGTTCATCCCATCAATTCCCCAGCATCCAGATAATAATTTTCTATTTTAGTACTTCTCTATATATAACCTATATTTTTCTGACACCAATATCATGTCACTTCACAACCTGCCATTCAAGCAGCTTTTGAATATTTATACAGCATATTTCCCTGAATCTGCCGATAATACTAGATCTTTTGATCCTCTCGGCTACCGGGGATTTCACTGTTGGCAATCTGTCATATCTTCCTTTATTAATATGATACAATAAAAAGCTTCGTTCTCATTTATGTTAACGGAAGCGAAAACCAACATTTGAGAGTACTTCCCATTCTTACAAACCCAAAAATAATGCTTTAGAGGTTAGCTCTTTTTTATATTTATAATAATAGAAAATCGTACTCATTTTAGTCAAAATATAAATTATATGCACTTTTCCTAGCTCTTATTAATTTGTGACGGGCTATTTAAAAAAAAAGAAAAAAAAAAAAAACATTAATGATATGCGCTAAAGTGGTTACATATCATAGTGCAATAAAAATACTTAAAATATATAATCTCATAATTTGACACGGCATTTTTTGGAATAATTTTCATTAGATGCATCTCAATGGCATTAACATTATATATTAGTAAATTTTTTTCGTTCTTCCTTTTCATAAAGCAGAGAACAATTTCTATGGCATAAAATGTTCTCACATTTACATTATTTGCAGAATACTTATTTTCTAGAATAGACCCAGTAAGAATGTTCTTCTTTCAACCATATATTCCTGTTTGATGGTGGATTTTTATTCGTTATTTTGTACAATCGATGAACATGATCAAAGATCATTGCACCGAACATATTCTGTTTACATGACTCTCATTTCAAAAGAGTACGTTAAATGGTCAAGAAAAAGATGAATAGGAGCTAACCTAACCTTTTATTAGCAATAATCTAACATTTTTATATGTATGATTCTATACATGCTTTATCATTACCATGATTGGCATGAAAAATCTAATATCGCTTTGTTTATGAAATAACTCAAAAATATTTACATTCTCTGGGTTTCTTCTCCTATTTTAATAATCTATATATTCTTTACCTTTAGGAAGAAATATATATATATATATATATATATATGTATATATATATATATATATATGTATATATATATATATATATATATATGTGTGTGTGTGTGTGTGTGTGCATGTGTGTGTGTGTCTGTCTGTCTGTTGTCTGTGTGTATACAGGGTCTTTAGAATTAGAGTTCAGTGAAAGATTAAAAAAAGAAAATCAGACAATGGCTAGGTTAAGTAAAATTTGGAAATCAAATCGCCTGAAATTACATATAAAAGTCAGACTATATATCAGTTTAGTGAGATTGGTGTTACTATATGGACTTAAGTCATGGCATGACATTGCAACAATCTATAATAGATTTAGTAGATTTGAGAATAAAGCCCTTAGATGGATATTGGGAGTTAGATGGCAGGACAGGATTAGAAATGAAACTATAAGAGAGATTACTCAAGTGCCATATGTGAATGATATCATGGTAAGGGGTTTGAGGGGGATGGTTTCGACATGCTCTTCACACTCCCCCAAATGAGACTATTTCACAAAACGTTCAGCTGGGCTCCACAAGAGTTTCCACATTCGATGTAATTACAAAGAGGTTTACATAAGATTTTTTTCTTTTTATTATTATTAGAAAGGATGTTTTTAGACCATTTTATTTACATCCACATTATATTTACACCACTATGGGTTAGGGGCTGGGAGATTTATAGACATAGTTGGCTGGGATGATTCATTTGTTTTATGCCATCCTGAATCTTCTTTTGACTACTTATTTTGCTTAGCTTGAATGTAAGACTTATCTCGTGAACCTAAGCAAATAACCCTTTGGATGGATGTAGGTCAACAATGCTCTTCTTTGTTCCATCTTGTTTCAGGATTATCACTTGTACCTTTTGCGTTTAAGGAACAAAGAAATATTTCCACCGCTTGTATTTCTTTGGGCAATTTACCACCTACTGATTCATTTGATACTGCAGTGGTACGAAGATTGGCAAAATATATGACGCGGTCATCTTCAGGTAACCGTAGATATGCCTGATTCCACCTTCATTTCTAATACCAACAAATTTGTCACCCTAGTTAGTGCCTGAGAAGTTATGTATACCAATCAGACCCCAGCATTTGAATTTTCCTATTGCTTTAACAGTATTTTGAGATACTGAGGTCAATGCTACTGTTAACAAAATTAACTACTGTTAATGTTCCTGCTTTTTCACTAAGTCAATTAGTAAAATGTGTGCACCAGAATCAAGGGAATATACGATGACCTCTTTCTGTGTCATATCATAGCGGCAATCAATCAAGTGTATTGGTATAAGGTGTCTGCTCCCTCATGGTAATGTTCTTTTACAGATTCAAACAACTGAAAACTTTCGTTGCTACAAGCTTCAGTTCCCTCAACAAAAAACACCCTCTTCTCGTCATTGCTTCTCCAAACTCTTACGTCAAAGATGATTTGTTTGTGTTAGAATTTGTTATTTTTTAAAGTTATCTTCTGATTTGTTTTTATGTCTTGTAGATAGAGTATTGAGAACTAGTAGTTGACAAAACGGATTTTGAGCGAAGCGAAAAATCTATTTTTGGGTGAGGTAGCCATGTCGTCCTGATGGAAGATCCTAATAGGTAGCTTTCTAGGGTATGACTACAGTGATATTCCCAGAGAATTTTACCTTTAGATATCCAGAATTCTAACTCCTAGAGCGAATATCCCTAAATAATCTCACTGGGATATCGCATAATATCAGAGGATGTATTCTTCATACGTCACATATTAGCGCTTCAAGGGGTTACAGTGACAAGAATCTGAATCGAGAATGAAAAGAGAGCCGCTCATAAGGCATCTCTTATATTCTGTTTCCAGTGTGTATCTGATGAAGGCGGTAGCGCCCTCTTTATTCCTTGTAACGATATACGAGGTGCTACAGATACTGTTATATAAGGAGGGGTCAATAAGCCCTTTTAAAATAAAAGGAAGGGCGGGTCCATCAGGACGACATGGCTACCTCACCCAAAAATTGATTTTTGGCTTCGTTCAAAATCCATTTTTTGGGCTCAGGCCATGTCGTCCTGATGGAAGTTTACCAGAGCATTACTGTATCTGTGGATTCTCAATCATTGCCGTACTCTCAAGAAAGTATTTCCTGGTCCGTCTTGACCTAGAGACCTATGATGTTACCGTCATACATCATTTCATATAAGCATGAACTATGTTAGTGCTTCCTGCCCCCTACAGGGAAGACTCGTAATAAACTCTGGAAAAAGTCTTGAGGAGTACATAATAATTATGGATGACAAAATGACAAGCTTGTATAGTGGTCTCGCCCTATACAATATAAAGCAAAGTTTGTATAAGAGTCACCATGGTCAGTATGAATTTGTGACACCTTCACCAATGTGACTACTCTTATAAACTATTGGATAATGGTTGTATCCGCATAGGAACAAAATTTGCCTCTTTGCCACTATCACGTTAGGGTACCACGTCAATCCTTCCAAGGAAGGGTTAGAGTGAGTGGACTTTTGCTTGAATCAGGGAACAGTCTTAAAAGACATACCATGATAAAAATATCCATACTTTAATATTAATGCTCAGTACATTTTTAATAAACGTACATATCAGATCAACATTTATAAATTTTATAAAATGTGGATGATATGCATCAAAGCATAAAGAAAAACAGTCAACAGAAAATATTGTTTCATCTACTAGGAAACAGATTTGCCACTTCAATTGAATTATTAATAATAATTATATAGTCTGTATACTGTTTATTTACACTAGAGTAAAAAACGCTTGGTACAAGTGTCCATATTATGCTATAGTTCACCGACGTCAATGGAACAGTTCGTAAGGACACTTTCGTGGCCTATCGCTCAGTGTGTAGTAACATACAGTGACTACACACGCACCTTCTTAATTAATCGTCCCAAATTAATTACACTGTTCCTCGCAGATTTAAAACAGAAGGTTAAAGAATTCTACTTGCTGCTACCATAGACCTCTTAAGTTGCTCCACTAGCTTTGCATAGTGCGTAAAGAACACCTTGGATGCCACCAGCCGCTGTACAAACAAGGATGTTCGAGTCCATATAATTAAAGAAATTTTATGGAAGAGGCAACTTTCCTCGGATCATGACTAACGGATGTATTGTCTGGATCCGTTCTGCGAATAACACGGATGAGTTTCGCCCTTAGTTATAGATAACTTTGAACCCAGGGTTTCTCTTCTGAACAGCTGTCCACCCATAAAGTCTGAAGTTCTATGAAGATGAACCTTAGGCACTCCACTGGACATAGAGATGCATCTTCCTCCAGAGGGCAGATTCTCTAGGGACCCCACCTGTTGGTGGGTAGCTTGTTCTTGGTAAGAAACGTTGGGTCTGGAAATAGATTCAGTTCTCCCTCCAAGAACTGGACGTGGCCTTCCTCTCTAGAGAGAGCCACCATTTCACTAACTCTGGCCCCCAAAGGGAGTACAAGCAGAAATATGACTTAAAATTCAAGGCCATTTGAGCGCATTCCTCCTTGTTCATTATTTATACACAATGAAGAATCTTATCTACTGACCATGCAAAGGGTCTTTGGAGGCGCTGAAGGGCTAAGCCTAGCATGGGGCTTTGTAGTTCATTAAGAACGTCGTTAGAAAGGTCGACCTGTAAGGCGTATGGTATCTGTCTTGTCAAGGCAGACTTGAACAATAGAATTGTGTTGGCTGCTAAACCTTGCTCATGAAGGTGAATGAAGAATGATAAATAGGAATCTGTCGAGATTTCTTTTGGTTTCTTAGCCTTGACAAGGGATATCTGTTTCTTCCCTGATGCCTCATATGTCTTCTGGTTTCCTCCAAAAGTCTGACATTTAACACCGAATCTTTTTCTCATCGATAAGGAGAGAAAATCATGAGATGTAGGTTCCGTGTTTTCTGTGATGAATCGAAGACAGTCGACTTCTGTACTCACTGAGACAGGGATGGATTTGGTAGCGGTACGAATTTTAGTCCTAGTTCCAATGCCAGAGGGAACCACACGCTATTTAGCCACTTGTGGGCCACTATTGCTGCTTTCCCCTTGAAGGATCTCAGCTTATCGAGGACCTTCAAAAGGAGGTTGTGTGGAGGGAACAGATAAATACTGGGCCATCTGTTCCAATCCAGGGACATAGCGTCTACTGCCTCCGCTAGCGGATGGGGACACGTAACGATCTATTTTCTTGTTGTCTTTCGTTGCAAAGAGGTCTATCTGCAGCTCTGGGACCTGACTCGAGATGAAGGAGAACGATCCTGCATCAAGGGACCATTCTGACTCTATAGGTGTAAACCTGGATAGAGCGTCCGCTGTCACATTGCGGAACCCTTGAATGTGAACTGCTGACAGGTGCCATTTCTTCCTTTCCGCAAAACGGAATATGGCCAACATCACTTGGTTGATTTGAGGTGACCTCGACCCTTGTCGATTCAGACATCTCACTATCACCTCGCTGTCTAGAACCAGTCTTATGTGAGTCGAGTGGTGAGGAGAAACTTTCTTTAGTGTCAGAAGTACTGCCAGGGCTTCTAGAAAGTTGATGAGAAATGACTTGAAAAGATTGGACCAAGCTCCTTGGACTCTGATCTGATGAGAGTGACCTCCCCAGCCTTCCTTTGAAGGGTCTCTGTGGATAGTTACTGACGGGGGAGGAGGTTGAAGAAGTATTGATTTCATCAATTGCTTGGCATTGGACCACAGCTTGAGAAGCGTTCGCAGTCGAGTCGGTAGTGGTCTTATTAGATCTCTTCGCGCGTTTGATGAGTATTTTCTCCAGACTCCTATTCCATCCTTAAGCTGTGCTCTTAGCACTGGATCTGTTATTGAAGCAAACTGTAGAGAGCCCAGCACTCTCTCCTGTTCGCGTCTTGATATCCATTTGGATTTCAATAGTCTCTTGACAGATCCTGCTATTTCTTTCCTCTTCCTACCGGGAATGGAAAGTCGATGTGACTCCAAATTCCAGTGGATTCCCAACCACTGAAATTTTTGAGCTGGAGAGAGTCGAGACTTTTTGATGTTGATCTTGAATCCCAGATGTTCCAGGAACTGGATCACTATCTTAGAAGCTTGCATGCATTCTGTCTTGGATGCTGCCCACACCAGCCAGTCGTCCAAGTAGGGTACTACTTGGACCCCCTTTAGGCGTAATTGATGGGCGGCTGCGTTCGCAAGCTTCGTGAAAATCCTTGAGGGCTATGTCTAGTCTGAAAGGCATGGCTCTGAAGGAGTAAAGTTTTCTATGTAACTTGAAGCCTAGGTAGGAGGAGAAGTGACGATTAATTGGAACGTGCTAATAAGCGTCAGACAAGTCTATAGAGACAGAATATGCCCTTCCGGGCAGTAGGGTCCTTATGTGTTGAAGCGTGAGCATTCTGAACTTGTAGTTCACTATGAACTTGTTCAGTGGCTACAAGTCTAGAATGACTCTGAGTTTTTCTGAGTCCTTCTTTGGAACACAAAACAGCCTTCCTTGGAATTTTATGGACTGAACTCTCCGAATTACTCTTTTGTCTAAGAGTTCTCGGACATATTTTTCCAGAACGGGGAATGAGTGTTGGAAGAATTGAGGGAATTGAGTTGGAAGACTGCTCCAGCTCCAACCTAGTCCATTTTTAATTAGGCTGTGGGCCCAGGGATCGAAGGTCCAGCGATCCCTAAATAGCTGTAGTCTCCCTCCTACTGGAAGTATCTTACTTCTGCTGTTGTGGACCTGAGGCCTTGCCTCCTTGACTGCGTCCTCCCCTGTATCCCCTTCCTCTTGAAGGGCGTCTAGAAGAACCTCTGGCTGTTCCTCTAGCTCTCAAACGAAAGGAAGAAGTCTGTCTTTCGAAGGGTGGGTTAAAAACTGGCAACTGTTTCGCCACTTGTTGAGGTACCAGCTGGTACGTGGTTGGAGGTTGTGCCACTATCTGAGGCACCGCGGTCACAGGAAGTTGTTGTTGATGTTGCTGTAGGTAAGGTTTAGCCGGCCGAGAGGATGGCCTAGGCCTTTTTGTCTTCCTCTTGGGTTGGGGACCCTCATCCGGAGAAGACTTTCACTTAAGATCTAGGCTCCACTTTTTGAGAAGATACCTATTCTCTGTGGCGGCCTTGTCTACTAGCTCTTTAACCACTTCATTGGGAAAGAGGTCTTTATCCCAAATATGAGAGGAGATCAGTTTCCTCGGTTCGTGCCTCACCGCAGCCGAGGCGAACATGAACTCTCTACAGGCTCTCCTAGCTTTAATAAAGCTATAGAGATCCTTCGTAACTGTGGCCAGATGGGTTTTGGCCACAACCATGAACATGTCCTGGTTCTTGGGGTCACCTGCCATCGTTTCTAGTGTTGTTTGCAACGACATCGATGCCGCAAGTCTTTCCTTTGTCTCTTGCTCTCTACGCAAGAGAACCTCCGACAGTTTTGGAAGTGACTCACCGAACTGACGTTCAGCAATATCAGCTTCCAGCTTCCTGACTGAGAAGGTAAGGTGTATGTCCTTCCAGTCTTCTTGGTCCAAGGGCAAGGTCAGAGATAACGGCTTGCACTCCTCCAAGGAGGGGCATGGTTTCCCTGCCTCCACCGTCTTTAAGGCTGCCTTATATCCCTTTTCCAAGAAGGGAAAGTCTCTGGTAGGAGAGGCCACAAAGGAGGGAAGCTTTTTACTGAAGGCGGGCACCTTTGAGTTAGTGAAGCCACTCTCTTTCATCAAGCTCGCTAGTAACATCTGAGCATTACTATGGTAAAAAACTATGACCTCCTTTGGCTCCGTCTCCTCCTTTGAGTCTGGCTCCTTCCTAAGACGGACATAGCAGTCCGGATAAGAATCTTTGTTGGGCCAAAATTCCACTTCTTCCAGGGGAATTGCTCCCAACTTTTCTGAGATCACGATCTTACCGGTTGTCATTGGCATGTGTTTAGCATACCTTCAAGGAAGATCCTTCACGTTGAGCCGCTTCTGGGGCCCACGTGATGCTGCAAGTCTGTGTATCTCAAGTTTCATTGCAGCTTCCTTCTCATCATTCTTCCTTTGAATTTGTTGGATCATCTCAACAATGGAAGAAAGAGTCCTTCCCAGTTCATCTGGGATAGCAGACGATGTAGAGGGAACAGGTTCTGGGTCCGGAACCGATGTAACCGACACTTCATCGATTTCTTCCTCTTCTACTTGAGGAGCCTGGAACAGCTCCTCCTCCTAACCTTCTCCTAGAAGGTCCTTCTCGGTAGAATCCGACACCTCCGACATCCTATCGTCCAATTGGATGTCTTGAAGGGCGGCCGAGACTTCAGAATCTACCGGATTCTGGGCAGTTGGCATCTCCACCTGAGGCTGGGGGATGATTGCATCAGCCGATGCTTTAGGGAAAAGGTAGGCCCTCATCTTCTCATTTGGAAGGTAGGGGCCTGAGGTGTTTTTCTGAAAACCCCTCACCCAGGATCGTAACATTTCCCTGGCAGCATCCCTTGACTCCGTCGACTTAGGGTCGTCAAAAGCCTCGGTAATCAGGGTAGAACAAACTGTACAAACCTGAGGGTCCCAATACCGGAGATCACCTCTGGAGGCTGTGCATGCTGCGTGCCTCCTGCAAAGTTGATGTCCACAGAAGTTCTTACTGCGGACATTACAGAACACACTGCTGCACTTCGGATGGTCCTCCTGTAAAGAGAAGGAAAATCCATGAGTATCAAGTGAAGGCTTTCACTTATATTGAAACATTTATCTTATATAGAAAAGCTATAAAAGAAAGAAAGAAAGACACATATTTGTATTTCCTGTCCAGTCAATTGCTGAAACCTCCCAAGATATTAAAACTAAGGTTAATTCTATTCTAGAATACCTTATGTAATTTCCTAAAACGGAAATTTAAGGTGTAGTTCACACCTTGAGATAAAGTTTTAATATACGGGATAGAAAGAATACAGAAAGAACTTACTTTCTATAAATGGTACAGTCTCAACAAAAGGCTGTACAAGATAACATTAAGTATGATGAAGAACTTTAGTGTTATCACAAACTCTGTACTGTCGTTTTACTGATGCAGTGTATACTACACTACAAATATAGCAACTACTGTACATCGCATGCTGTTGTGCCGGCCAGCACGCGCCGGTACGTGCCGGCCGGCTTCTACCCCTGTATAGTTCAAAGATATACTACCTTTAACTAATAGGCGGCAGCCCACTGATTCGTAACTGTGTGCCGGCCGGCCATCATTGCCAGTCGACAGTTGAAAACACTAATACCCGGCTGCCGGCCGCTAATCGTAGTGGCCAGCAGAATCGGGCTGTATTTCCACTGCCGGCAGGCAAAGGTAATAATACCCATGCCCGCCGGCAGTAGCCAAGAACCAGAGAATCTCCATCTGCCCGGCTGTCGGCTGTTAAGCCGGCAGCCGGGTTAGGGGTACAACACAATAGTCAGAGAAATATTATGGATGTAAGGTTATAAGGCGGCATTGCCATACGACCTTCCATCCAGAAAGAGTGAACTTATGGAAGGGGAGAATGTAGCATTCAGGCTTCCAAAGAATCCATAGCCTGCCGGGCTCTACCGGCAGACATGGAAGGGAGACCATGGGAGGTCTGGGGATCACTTTGCAAAGAACAAAGGGTCTCTGCCTGCCGACACGTAATTGCCAGCCGGCAGAGAGCTGAGCCGGTCCTCCATTCTAACCTACACTAGGTCCGGAAGTAGGACTGCGGCCAAAAGAAAGAAAGAGAGGGGGGGAAGGGATAAGGGTCCTGTAAACTTCGTTCTAGCACGAGACACACTCAGCAGTTAGGGAAGCTCATCCTAACCTAGAGTTGTCTATTTGGAGGATGACTGGCAATACTTGCTATCCTCTTCCCAACCAGAACAAAGTTAGGTGAAATTATTTCACTGGGCAACAGAGAAAACTCATTCTCCAGCCCGCGAAAAACAACACAGGACAGTCTGCTAGGCCACTAGAGGAAGGAATCAGCTCTTACAGAATCCTTCCAACGTGGACTAGGGAAGCAAAGCTTCCTGTGTCCGCCCCTAACCTAGCAAAGGAGACTCATTCTCTATGCTAGGAAGAAGCAGACCACAGACTAAAAGCTCTGATGTTCTGCCCTAACCCAAAAATCCAGTCACTCTGGTTATCAGGTCAGGACAGACATATCCTAGAATAGTTATACCTGAATTATTATACAAATAGAATGAATGATTTAAAGTTTTCAGGCATCCTGACATCTAAGGTCATTGACGCCGTTATACAGATAGAACCACTAAGATTAAGCCAAAGGCAGATAGAACCACTAAGATTAAGCCAAAGGCTTACAGAGGGAGAGAGGAATTGAACTAAGCCTCCGGAAGAGAAAAGAACAATCGGGGATGTGCGAAGGTATACTACTGTACCTAGGTTACTAACCTAGGTGCGATGAGAATCGATTACCTAATTCACCGAAACTCTCTCGTATACAATCTTGGAAAGAACATTCAACAATATCTTACATGTATAAAATATTTGCCTATAGCTTCAATAATATAACACTCGGAAAAACTTATATCATGCTTGAAAGTACTAGGGCCAGAGGCCTAGGCTACTAAGCCTCGCGAAGGGCAAGATCGGTTACCTAAATCACCGAACTAAAAACTGACGGTATAATATAAGCATTCCTAGAGGAGCTAAATGGCTAGATTATTAAAGCATAACAAACCGGGGAACGTCGCTCTAGCTAACTAAATGACCCATAAATAGCGAGCGATAGCATCCAGGATGCCTCCGATAGGCAACAGCTCTTTTTTTACGTTAAAATCACTTTTGATTTAATACAAAACGACAAGAGCTTACATTTATACATAGTAAAGATAATACTCAACTTTCCAGAGGCAGAAGAGGCCGGAGAAGTCATCAAAATGTTGAATTAAATCCAAAATCACGAGAGAACACAAGGAAAAACACCGAGTAGTAGAGCTACACGAAAAGGAATAAAGAGGGCGCTACCGCCTTCATCAGATACACACTGGAAACGGAATAGGAGAGATGCCTTATGAGCGGCACTCTTTTCATTCTCGTTTCAGATTCTTGTCAGTGTAACCCCTCGAAGCGTTAATACTGTTCGGGGTGAAGATAGCTATGTGATGTGTCAAGAATATGTCCTCTGATATTATGAGATATCCCTGTGAGATTATTTAGGGATATTCGCTCCAGGAGTTAGAATTCTGGATGCCTGAAGGTAAAATTCTCTGGGAATATCACTGTAGTCAAATATACCCTAGAAAGCTACCTATTGGGAACTTCCATCAGGGCGACATGGCCTGAGCCCAAAAATGATATTGATTGCTGAGAGGTCATCTTCTTACTTATGACCTTACAATTGCAATGAATGAGGCCCACACAGACAAGCTTCAATAAACATCCTTGTCAGAGGAGGTTTATTGTGCTCCTGTAATGAATCATTTTCACCGAGCTCCAAATTTCATGGCCGCAAGATTTCATCCCTCAGTATATCTGCAACCTTAAAGCAATTTTCTGTTGATGATGCAGGGTTACAGTGCATTTCAACATTTTCGTCTGATACTTGGGTGGCTATAATTATTTCACTTTTCTAAAAGACAGGCTTAAGAAATGTAGCTTCAGGAATTTGTTTGTGTATAATTTCTTCTAAATGCTTCATATCATGCCACTTATCATGCTTATCATACAATTCTAAAATAGCTTTATATTTGTCATTCGGTCATTCATAGTCATAGATTTATATCCAGACATGAACTCACTTCTACAATAACTGCATATTAGTTGATTGGCTGTTCCTTTAACAGTTTTTTTCTCTTTTTACAATTTGGTCAACAGTTATTGTAGTTATTTAGCATGTTTTCTCTGCTGAGCGAAAACAAGACTGATGGTACCATATTTATTGTGCAGCTGCATCGCCTGGATCACAAAAACTAGAGTAGAGAGTTTGGATCTTGACGCGCTATCATTTGTTTCTTTATTTATTCTATCTGGATTGTATATACACACTGTTTATTCTGGTGCAGTTTATAGTCTCTTTGTTACTAAATTATCTCTCTCTCTCTCTCTCTCTCTCTCTCTCTCTCTCTCTCTGGTAGGACTCTTCTTGGCTAAATATAGGTTATGCTAGTTGATGCCTTAGCATGATCTTACACTCTCTTAATGTGTTGCATGTTGATTACCAGCTTTTTACAAGCAAAATGGTAACGCACATTTTGTGGATCATCTTCTGAAAACGTCGAAAAACTTTTGCCCAATTTCTTATACAGCGCTTTGCTTCAATTAGGTTTGATCGTTTTCTTATACACTACCATTTCTTTGATATAGAATAATGATGGTTTCTCTATCATCGGAGAACTTGTATCTTGGCACACTAAGGTATGGGTGTATCCATGATGTCAGTCATGCTAAACTTGTAATTAAATATAATAAGTTTTGTTATTTATGAATATAAACGTAACATAACGAAAATGTATAGATCATGTCAAGACAGAGAAGGAAATTCGATAAATTAGATAGTCATTGAAGTTACCCCTGAAATCTAATAAAATAACCACAAATGTGTAAAAAAAAAACAGCATTACTATTGTAATTTTCGAAAACACATAATTGGATATGGAAAGCAAGTCTGTAGCTGCCTTAATAGTTAAAATGTATTAGTTTTACGATATTTAATGGAGGCCATGTTGAAATCCAATATGGCCGAATTTAAGATGGCAAAAAAAATGAGACCCTGCTTTTTTGGAATCAACATAGCCGAATCAATCAGAAAATGCAATGAAATTAATTTAGGCAAGTCTATCTCGAAAAATTACACGAGGATCCCTACCATTATGAGTGCTGTCCTTCAGATGGTCACTTAGTTCTAAAAGCAGTCAAGACGGGTTGGTCTCCACATTTGTGTGTTTGTGTGTGTGTGTGTGTGTGTGTGTGTGTGTATCTCAATTCTAATATAGGCTTATTTTTCTTTTAGTTAAATTAAATTTTTTCCTGTTTTTACATGTATCTGTGTATATAGCTTTCATTTTGAACTGGATTGTAATTTATATTGAACTGTGTTTTTACTGAGTTTTGCTTACAATATTTTATGGCCTTTTTTAGCCTTGATAATGAGATGAGTCCCGAAACGTAGGCATCAATAAACATGAGAGATATTGTCCAGACTCTTCGTTCTCCAATTTATTATGCATACATACATACATACATACATATATATATACATATATATATATATACATATATATATATATATATATATATATCATTTATATATACATATTTATATATATATATATATATATATAAATGCATATATATATATATATATATATAAATACATATATATATATTTATATATATATATATATATATATACATATATATATGTATGTATACTGTATATATATGTATATACCGTATATATATATATATATATATAAATATATATATATATATATATATATATCATAGACTCCTTTAAGGAAGGACTGGAACGTCAGGACCTCGGGGTTTTTAACTTGAGTCTGAGAGACTTCATGCCTGATTTTTTTTTTAAATTGACATATGTTATGTATTTTCAAATTTTAAGATCATTTTGCTCCCACAACTTTTCCTGTTTTTATCTCGTTTCCTATGCAAATCCCATTTTCTGTTCAAATCTCACTGACTAATGTGTTTTGTTTCTGTTTTTGTTATAGAAACGGTCCAGCTGGTGATCTCACAATATGCCGCGTCACTGTAGCTGCTTTGGTTGTAAAGGGAACTATGATGGGACACCTTATGTAAAAGTCATATCCTTCCCAAAAGATCCTGAGGAGAGGGAGAGATGGATATTGGCAATGCCGAATGAGAAAGAAAGCTTGAGATATATATTTGTGAGACACATTTCAATTGTGAATGGGTGTCAGTTAAGGGTGGCAAGCGACCCAAACAACCTCCATCAATATTTCCTGGAATACCAAAATCAGCTTTGAAGCAGGCTACCTCAGCCCCACACCCAACATCATCTTCTACATCACAATCAAGAGCTAAAAAGGTGCATGCAGCTGCCAAAATTAGCTCCTATTTTCCTGGTTTTAACGTCATAAAAGACCAGAAAGATCTCTACCTATCAAGAACTGACGCTACTGGACAAACTGTCAAGTAGTTCTTCCCTCTACAACAAGTCAACTCACATTTTGGATTCCTATTCTTGAATAGAGTTGAGAAAGATGGCATTGAGGTGCCTAAACGACTTTTTCCTTTGCAAAAGAACAGCTTGCTCTCAAAATGGTCCCAGATTAGATCCATAACTGAACAGGTAAACACCTATGAGTACACAAGCCAGGAAAGTCTTCAGTACATAATAATCCAGCTCTGCAAAATGACTGAGGCACACGAGCTTCCTCATTTAACCTTCATTCTGTCACAGCTGCGGCTTGTGTTCAAACCTCCTGATAGTCGTCGATTTCATACCGACACTCTGATATTCGCAATGCAGCTTCACAACATATCACCCAGTGCATACAAAATGATTTGTCGATCTGGCTTAATCATTCTACCATCAACAAAAAAGATAAAAGAGGTGCTTTCTAGTAGCCTGCAGGACTCCAACCTCAAAATGTTATTCGACCAGCTTAACCCTGGATAGGTACGGTCCTCGGACACCCCTTTAAGGGTATACTCGGACGCGAACGACCCCGACGCCAAAAAAAATTCTTGAAAAATCAGTTTTTGCAGTAACCTCCTTTTTTCTTTTGCCAAAAAAACTTCAATGAATGCTTAAAACAACTGTAAAGATAAATACTACTCATCTGCAGAAAAACTATTTATTATAAATATTTTAAAAAATTAAGTAGAAAAAAAAAAAGACCTGACATAAAAATTCATAAAAAAAAAGTTTATACATATATACACAAATCCTTTTAGGAATTGATTCTTGAATGTTTAGGACACATCTTAATGTATTTTGGATGAAGTCAGACCCATGGAGGTGAAGATCTGAAATGAGAAAAAAAGGGTAACTTTTTTTGGCCAAAAAAAATTGTCCAAATTTCATGAATTTTTTTGGGTACCCAAATGAAATAGGAAGTGGCTAATGTTTTTAGGGAATAAACATATGTTATCCTAAAATAGAAATATGTAAAAAAATCTTCATTATTTTGTAAATTACATTTATATCAGGGGCCATATCTAAAGGTAATTTTTTGAGTACTTGGAAATTTCGTAAAAAAATACATATATTTAATATATAATATGATATTTATGCAGGTAAAAATATACCAAAATATCACAAATTCTATAGGGAACAAGAATATATATAGATAGGGCAGCTTACGCTTCGGATATGTCCACAAAATGGCCGCCAACCACACTGACTCAGACTCCCTAATCTGCCACTTGAAATGTAGGAAGGGTATGTCAATTTCAAGGTGTTATTTACTAATCTAATTATTATTGGATATGCATAAAAATTGTATGGTGGGTTGCTGGATAATTGTCGATTATTTTACGACTATAAAATTAAAATTCTGACCCAAAAAATTTTTTTTGAAGGGAAATAAAATCGAAAAAAAAAATGTAAAACAATATTTTAGCTAAAAAAAATTTGATGATATTCAATCAAAAAAAAGTAAACAAAATTTTCCGACAAATAAACATCTAGAGGAATCATTACTCTGTGATAGTTCCTTAGTACGTAGTAATTTTGAAAGAATTGGGAAAAAACGAAAAAATGGCAATCACCGGAAAATCGAACACATACCTATATATACGCCATATCTGGCTAAAAAAAAGATAGGCATGGGTAGCCAGATCATCTAGAAACACTTTCCAACACTATAAAAATATAAGTTTTGCGACACTACTTGCCAATTCCTTACGGTAACATGACTAAGCAAAAAAATGCAAAACAAATAAAAAGGGGCACTCGTGGAAAAATGGCCATTCTAATATACGGCATTTCAGAAGAAAAAAAATTTCAGCCACGTGCTAGGCAAACCATCGAGGCATATTTTCCGACAAATAAACATATAAATGAAATATTACTCTGTGATAGTTCCTTAGTACGTAGTAATTTTGAAAGAAATGGGAAAAAACGAAAAAATGGCAATCACAGGAAAATCGAACACATACTTATATATACGCCATATCTGGCTAAAAAAAAAATAGGCATGGGTAGCCAGATCATCTAGAAACACTTTCCAACACTATAAAAATATAAGTTTTGCGACACTACTTGCCAATTCCTTACGGTAACATGACTAAGCAAAAAAATGCAAAACAAATAAAAAGGGGCACTCGCGGAAAAATGCCCAACATTCTAATATACGGCATCTCAGATAAAAAAAAAAGACATGCACGTGTTAGCCCAACCATCAAGGCACACTTTCTAACACATAAACATGAAAAAAAATCAATAATATACGGCAATTCCTTACTACGTAGTAATTTTTACAAATATTGAAAAAAAAACAGAAATTGGTAACTGCAGTTAAATACCCAATATACCAATAACTACGTCGTATCTGACAAAAACAAAGTCATGCATGGGTAGCCAGATCATCTAGACACACTTTCCAACACTAAACAAGCAAAAGTTTTACGACACTATTTGGCAATATCTTACGGAAAAATGACTTGGCAAAAAGATGAAAAAAAATGAAAAAGGGGCACTCGCGGTAAAATGGTCCTCGTGGTGATGAACGACATTTTAACTAAAAAAAAAAACATGCACATGGTAGCCAAACAATCCACCAAGACTTTCCACAACTGATAACCTATACAAGTTGCACCATTCTACGACAATTTCATAATACGTAATAACTTTGATAATTATGCAAACTACCTCAGAAGGGTAAACTCGGACGCGAACGACCCCGACGCGTCTCAGAAATCGGGGAAGGAGTACAGCTACAGCAATGCACATCTGGACACTACTAGAGCGTGTAGGGGAGACACCTCCTGCAGGTCGATCACCCACAAATTCAGTCACAGGGGTGAGTCACGTGAGAAAAACCTGTTTTTTTTTGACGCTCGGGGTCGCAAACGACCCACCGTACCTATCCAGGGTTAAACCACAGCAGCGTTTGGAGAATCTAATGTTTGATGAAGTAAAGCTGATTGAGACATTGCGATTTTCTGGAGGACATGTTCTAGGATATGCTCAAAACGTTGCAGCGGGTAGTGACCATGAAATTGCTTCCTTCACATGCTATGGTTGTTGAAGTTGCCTGCCATTTTGGTGGTCCACGCTATATTCTACACGTTTTACCCTGCAAAAATCTAGCTGCCGATAAGCTGAGTGAACTTCTTACTGAAGCTGCCTCAGCTGTAGTTGGTGCTGGCGGTACTGTGATTTCTTTGATATGTGACAATTGCAATACCAATCGCAGTGTTTATTTGAAACTTGGAAGACCTGGAAGTTGTCAAGTGCTATCCATTCAAGAGCAATCTATGTTCTTAGTGTACGACTACGTGCACATCTTCAAAAATGTTCGTAACAACTGGATTACTGTTCATGGCCAGACACTCTCATTTCTTGTACATGGCAATGAGTACAAAGCTTACTGGAGTGATATTCGGAAGCTTTATGAGATCGACCGAGCTACTCCTATTCGCTTAACCAAGCTGACGCACACCGCTGTCTTCCCCAAACCCCTTCAACGCCAGAGCGTACCCTTAGTATGTCAGGTGTTCAATGACAAGACTGTCGCTGCCTTAAAGACCTTCAAGGATTCATTGGGCATCAGCGAAGGCACCATCATTTTCACCCAGACAATGAGTGAGTGGTTCAAGATGATGAATGTGAAAGACCGTTTCTCAGCTAGACATCTACGTGACGAATCCAGACAGCCTTGGACAGCAGACTGTACATCTTTCACTAAGTTGGAGGACGCCTGCCAAATTATATCGACCTGCACATGGCAAGGAGGTAGTGGTCGTAAGCTGAAGTTAACTAAGCAAACTGCTTAAGCATTCATTGTGTCTACACGTAATAATGTGGCTGCTGCCAAATTGCTTCTGGCAGAGAAAGACTTTGACTACGTTCTTCCTGCTATATTCACGGATGAAGCCTTGGAAAAGTTTTTCGGTCAAGCCAGGCAAAGAAGTGGTGGAAACTTCTACATTGATGTAGTTGACATTATGGCTGCAGCAAAAGTTACAAATTTGCAGACAATTCTAAAGCATGACATTATGCCAAAATCTAGTTCTCGTGTGCTTGATTGCGACAAGAATTGTACTTCTTCCATAAATCCAGATGAGCGAAGTGAACTCATTGACGAGATCACTCCTCAAGACACTCGGGAGCTCTTGAGCTCTGCTTAAGCATAAAGTTGTATATTTGGCTGGATACCTTGTTCATAAATATTGTAATAGCACTAGTATGGAGGATATCATGGATGATGAAGATGGTAACGAGGTGTCATCTGAGTTCTTAGATCATTTGAATAGAGGTGGACAGAGTGTGCCAACTATTTCAACTGTCTTTTTTGTACATAATGCCTATAATTTGCATGACATGACTAAAATGCATTGCCGCTTTCATTTTGCTGAATTGTTATCTTTTGTAGATGCACCTTTAGCTACTAATAATGCAGCATGTACGACTTTAGCCAACATTCTATTGAAAGCTCAGGATCTCAATGTAAGTGACAAAGAAAAGGCTGTGAGATGCCTCAGGAGGCAAGAAAAGCTCTCCATCTAGCGATGTTCATCTAATCAAATGTTAATGTCTTTGAGTTTTGTTGTGATGAGAAATACCGTTCTTTATTTCTTATTTTAGTGTTTCATTGTTTTAGGGCTTGTTTGGAATGTTTGAGTAATACAATATTTGACAATATATATTAAATTTGGACAGAACTACAGACTTGCCTCTTATTATAATCAGCCATCCCTCACCATCTATGAGTTACACACAAAAACGAGTAAAAATGACCAAAATTCACTATTTTGACCTTGAAATATGACCTTTTGACCTTGAAGATGATGAAGATGACCCCAGGTGGTGTTGAAATTTTCACTATTGAACTCTCCGTCCTCAAAAACCCCCATTTTGACTCAGAGAACGTGTTTCTAGCCCTTCTTAGAAGTCATTTTAGTCCAGGACTCAAGTTAATCCTTCAGACTCCAGTTAAAAACCCCGATCAGGGGACTTTCCAGTCCTTTCTTGAAGGACGATATATGACAATACATATTAAATTCGGACAGCTCTGCAGACTTGCCTCATATTATAATCAGCTATCTCTCACCATTTATGAGTTACACACAAAAAACGAGCAAAAATGACCAAAATTCTCAAATTTTACCTTGATAAATGACCTTTAGACCTTGAAGATGACCCCAGGTGGTGTTGAAAATGTTACTATTGAACTCACCATCCTCATAAACCCCCATTTTGATCCAGAGAACGTGTTTGTAGCCCTTCTAGAAGTCATTTTAGTCCAGACTCAAGTTAATCTTTCAGACTCAAGTTAAAAACCCCGAGCAGGGGACGTTCCAGTCCTTCCTTAAATGAGTCTATGATATATATATATATATATATACGGTATATACATGTATATATATATATATATATATATGTGAGCTTACCCAGACTTATGATATGAAATTGAGGTATAAAAAAGTTAAAATGTTACAAACTTATCTAATATTTCTAAAACCATTCATCACAATGGGTAGAGCATTGATTGTGATTCCAAGGCGAAGCAAAGGATCAATAAATTCTTATTTTACTGGTAAACTTTTTTCTGGATTAAGGCATTGATCTCCGGAGAAAGAGATCAGACACGATATCATAAATTCCGAAGTGTTTAGGACGCTTGAATGATTTTTAGCAGTACTTGATGCGTTCAGTGATATTGAATTTCTCAAATAATTTACGTAAGTATATTTTCCCGTAGTTAAGCTAATGTTGATTAAGATATTTATTATCTTGTGTAAAATTTCCAATGGCTCTGCCTTTTGGATGTATCGGAAAAGAAGCAACCCATTTCATTATGGAAACTTAGGATATAAAGATTTTACGACCTCACTTTTTATCACTGTGTGCTTCGTGTTACCGCATGTGCTTTCTTCATCCGTTTTTATAAGTAAGGTAAATTAGACAGAAACATATCCCTACGCCAAAATAAAAGCCCATTCGTGTCATTCGTATTTATGGTCAATTATCTTTAGATGGGCACTATAAGCATTAAGACTATTTTTGCTTGAAAGATCGCACACCAACAGCTGGAATTGTTGAATAATATCCACTGTGTCCAAAGAGAGGTAACAGTTAAAACATTTTTAAACATACCCTTTCACTGGTATACTAGTGACAGGAAATGATGAAACCTCTACAGAATTCAATCAGGAAATAGTTTTAGAATGTGTTTCTCTCTCTCTCTCTCTCTCTCTCTCTCTCTCTCTCTCTCTCTCTCTCTCACCTTTAGGCACAGTATTGTGGAAGGCATTTCCTTGATTAACCAAGATTAGAATTGAAGAAGACTTTCCACTCCTTGTAAAAGGGTTTCTACGTTCTCTTATGGGGCAAGACGGGGTAAGGCTTGTGGAAATTTTTCTGCAGCTCCAGATTAGGCAGAGTTGTAAAAGGCTTCATATTGCCTCACTAGATACTGGGTTGATTAAGATTTGTGATTAGTTTATCGAGAACTTGACAGAGGAAAGGGTTCTACCTCTTGATATAAGAAAGATATTTTGGCAGACCTGCTACTGGGTCCTCCATCATAGGATTTTGATAGGCTTTCTACTGCCATCTTGAAGACATGATTGAAAAAGACCTCCAAGGCTTTGTTAGGCCTGCTAGTAACAATGATTTTCAGTGATTCTAAGGTGGTTGATTGAGAAAGACTTCGTGGTGCTTAAAGCAGGAAAAAATACTTTGCTCCATCTTGACAAATGTTGTAGCATGTGATATGCCCCCTGTGGCCGCGGGGGCATAAAACAATTAGAATAGCGCCAACGTTATCCCTGCGTGTCGTAAGAGGCGACTAAAAGGGACGGGACGAGGGGGCTGGGAACCCCCTCTCCTGTAAAAGTATCCTGTGAGACAGCAACAAAGAGATGGAGCTGGGGGGAGAGTGACTGCTCCCCGCACTCTAGTTTTGGGGTGTTTAAATGTGCGTGGATGTAGTACGATAGAGAGTAAAAGATGTGAGATTGGAAGTATGTTTAGAAGTAGAAGGATGGATGTATTGGCCTTGTGTGAGACAAAGATGAAAGGAAAGGGTGAAGTGATGTTTGGTGAAATGTCTGGTAGAGTGTCTGGGATTGAAAGGGGAAGAGCGAGAGAGGGTGTGGCTTTATTGCTGAGTGAATGGATGACAGGTAAAGTGGTGGAATGGAAGGAGATATCATCTAGGTTAATGTGGGTAAGGGTTAGGTTGGGTAGGGAATGTTGGGCGTTTGTCAGTGCGTATGGGCCAGGTAGTGAGAAAAGTGAAGAAGAGCGGAATGAGTTTTGGAATGAATTAACTAGGTGTGTAGAAGGACTGGGTAGAAGGAATTATGTAGTTGTTATGGGTGACTTAAATGCTAGAGTGGGTGCTGGAGAGGTAGAAGGTGTCATTGGGAAGTATGGCGTACCAGGTGAAAATGAGAGTGGTGAGAGACTGGTAGATATGTGTGTTGAACAAGAGATGGTAATAAGTGCTAGCTTTTTTAAAAAGAAAGATAAAAATAAGTATACATGGGTAAGAGTGGCAAATGGAAGAGTAGTAGAAAGGGCATTAATGGATTATGTGTTGATAACTAAAAGAATGTTTGGAAGACTGAAAGACGTGCACGTGTTTAGGGGTATGGCTAACGGTATGTCTGATCATTTTTTGGTGGAAGGAAAATTGGTTGTAGCAAAAGAGTGGGGGAATAGAGTAGGTGGATGTAAAAGGGAGCTAGTGAGGGTTGAAGAGCTAATAAAACCTTGGGTAAAAAGTAAATATCAGGAAAGGTTGAAAATGGCATATGACGAGGTGAGAGTAAGAGAATCTGGTAATTTAGAGGAGGAGTGGAAGTTAGCAAAAGAAAATTTTGTTGGGATTGCAAGTGATGTATGTGGCAAGAAGGTTGTTGGAGGCAGCATGAGGAAGGGCAGTGAATGGTGGAATGAAGGAGTGAAGGTAAAAGTGGAAGAGAAAAAGAGGGCTTTTGAAGAATGGCTGCAGAGTAATAGTATGGAGAAGTATGAAAAATATAGAGAGAAAAAGGTGGAAGTAAAGCGCAAGGTACGTGAGGAAAAGAGGGCAGCTGACCTGAGGTGGGGTCAGGGATTGGGTCAGTCATATGAAGAGAATAAGAAGAAGTTTTGGAAAGAAGTGAAAAGAGTAAGAAAGGCCGGCACAAGAATTGAAGAGACAGTGAAAGATGGAAATGGAAGGTTGTTAAAAGGAGAGGAGGCAAGGAAAAGGTGGGCGGAATATTTTGAAAGTTTGCTGAATGTTGAGGATGATAGGGAGGCAGAGATAATTGCTGTTCCAGGTGTTGAGGTGCCAGTGATGGGAGATGAGAATGAGAGAGAGATTACAATAGAGGAAGTGAGGAGAGCACTAGATGAAACGAGAGTAGGAAAAGCATCTGGTATGGATGGTGTGAAAGCTGAGATGTTGAAGGAAGGGGGTGTGACTGTAATTGAATGGTTAGTGAGATTGTTTAATGTGTGTTTTGTGTTGTCAATGGTACCAGTAGATTGGGTCTGTGCATGTATTGTACCACTATATAAGGGTAAGGGAGATGTGCATGAGTGTTGTAATTCAAGAGGTATTAGTTTGTTGAGTGTAGTTGGAAAAGTGTATGGTAGAGTACTGATTAATAGGATTAAGGATAAAACAGAGAATGCAATCTGGGAAGTACAGGGGGGTTTTAGAAGAGGTAGGGGTTGTATGAATCAGATTTTTACAGTTAGGCAGATATGCGAGAAATATTTAGCAAAAGGTAAGGAAGTGTATGTTGCGTTTATGGATCTGGAGAAAGCATATGATAGAGTTGATAGGGAAGCAATGTGGAATGTGATGAGGTTATATGGAGTTGGTGGAAGGTTGTTGCAAGCAGTGAAAAGTTTCTACAAAGGTAGTAAAGCATGTGTTAGAATAGGAAATGAAGTGAGCGATTGGTTTCCGGTGAGAGTGGGGCTGAGACAGGGATGTGTGATGTCGCCGTGGTTGCTTAACTTGTATGTTGATGGAGTGGTGAGAGAGGTGAATGCTCGAGTGCTTGGACGAGGATTAAAACTGGTAGACGAGAATAATCATGAATGGGAGGTAAATCAGTTGTTGTTTGCGGATGATACTGTACTGGTAGCAGACACAGAAGAGAAGCTTGACCGACTAGTGACAGAATTTGGAAGGGTGTGTGAGAGAAGGAAGTTGAGAGTTAATGTGGGTAAGAGTAAGGTTATGAGATGTACGAGAAGGGAAGGTGGTGCAAGGTTGAACGTCATGTTGAATGGAGAGTTACTTGAGGAGGTGGATCAGTTTAAGTACTTGGGGTCTGTTGTTGCAGCAAATGGTGGAGTGGAAGCAGATGTACGTCAGAGAGTGAATGAAGGTTGCAAAGTGTTGGGGGCAGTTAAGGGAGTAGTAAAAAATAGAGGGTTGGGCATGAATGTAAAGAGAGTCCTATATGAGAAAGTGATTGTACCAACTGTGATGTATGGATCGGAGTTGTGGGGAATGAAAGTGATGGAGAGACAGAAATTGAATGTGTTTGAGATGAAGTGTCTGAGGAGTATGGCTGGTGTATCTCGAGTAGATAGAGTCAGGAACGAGGTGGTGAGGGTGAGAACGGGTGTAAGAAATGAGTTAGCGGCTAGAGTGGATATGAATGTGTTGAGGTGGTTTGGCCATGTTGAGAGAATGGAGAATGGCTGTCTGCTAAAGAAGGTGATGAATGCAAGAGTTGATGGGAGAAGTACAAGAGGAAGGCCAAGGTTTGGGTGGATGGATGGTGTGAAGAAAGCTCTGGGTGATAGGAGGATAGATGTGAGAGAGGCAAGAGAGCGTGTTAGAAATAGAAATGAATGGCGAGCGATTGTGACGCAGTTCCGGTAGGCCCTGCTGCTTCCTCCGGTGCCTTAGATGACCGCGGAGGTAGCAGCAGTAGGGGACTCAGCAGTATGAAGCTTCATCTGTGGTGGAAATGTGGGAGGTTGGGCTGTGGCACCCTAGCAGTACCAGCTGAACTCGGCTGAGTCCCTGGTTAGGCTGGAGGAACATAGAGAGTAGAGGTCCCCTTTTTTGTTTTGTTCTTGTTGATGTCGGCTACCCCCCAAAATTGGGGGAAGTGCCTTTGGTATATGGATGGATGAATGGTGATATACTGTTTAATTCTGGATGGGATTGCAAAAGACTATCTACTACTTCATAAGGGATAGAGTTATTGAGGTCAACCCATTACTTAATGAGAAGTAAGGTTGTAGTTTGGTACCAAGGCTTTAAATTTTTTACTTGGAAACAGGTTGTGAAAGGCTTCACTTCGACTTCATCAGAGGAAATATAGAGAAAAAAGAAAACCTTATTTCTTCGTCTGTTGCATGATTATGGAAGACAATATTATTCTTCATCAGTCAAAGAAATGACGAAACCTTTCTAGCGCAAACATTCAGAATAGGTTTACGAAAGACTTTTTACTTATTTATCAAAAAGGTATTGGATGCACTTGAGGCCTTTAGGGGATAGGTGAAATATGCATCTAGTTTTATTTTCATCATGGAAAGGAGCAATAAAGGCTTTTAAGAAATTCATCATGGACAGGATTAAGGTCTACTTTCTGTTACTTAATCGGAGACAAAATGCGTCATCAAGAACACGATAGAAGAAGTTCCTCTATCGCTTCAATGTAGACAGTACTGGTGAAAGTTTTCTATTTCTTTTTAATGAAAGCATCATTGAAGAATTTATCGTGCTTCGTCAGGCATAGGTTTGCGGAAGGATGTTATTAATCCATCAAAAAAAAAAAAAAAAAAAAAAAAAAGAGGTTTTCCAAGACAGAATTGTGAATGGTTTTAAAGTATTTAAATGCCACTCATGAACCGCAGTGGTAAGAGGCAGTGATATTACCCTAGCTTGCAGGGCAACGTCCTAGAGACAGTCAATATATACATATGATCAGAACCCAAGCACCTCTCCACCTAAACTAGGACCAAGGAGGACCAGGCAATGGCTTATAGGCTCCCCCAAACCCCCCATCCTTAGCTCACAAAGATGGTGAGGTTACAGCGACCATATGAACTAACAAGTTTGAACGGGATCTGGTTATCTCTAGGCAAGGACGTTACAAACAGTCCATCACAACCATAGCTTGATAAGTAACAGGATCTTCGTCCAGTATTCTAACAAGCACAGGTTATTAAAATGTTTCTAATACTTCTAATTAAAATTATTCTAGAAGATTTAACTTTTTTTTTTCATCTGGAACAAGCTTAGTGAAAGCGTACTGTATGATGTCTTTATTGGGTGAAGGATTATGGAAGATTTTCCATTGTTTCTTAAGGGAAGTTATCCTAATAGGACGCACATGATTGTGTCAAGGCCTTCATAGCATCCCTAACAGCTTACAGAATTATGTTTTTCTATAGGTATTATTAGAGGCACTAGCTTGTTTAATGTTCCCTTGGTATGTGGCAATT
The DNA here is from genome assembly GCF_036898095.1 of Palaemon carinicauda. Lineage (NCBI taxonomy): Eukaryota > Metazoa > Arthropoda > Malacostraca > Decapoda > Palaemonidae > Palaemon > Palaemon carinicauda. The sequence continues at coordinate 58,820,297 of NC_090748.1, read as the reverse complement.
ATGACCAAACAATCATATGAAGTTAAATCTTGAATACAAAATCATGAAAAAGTATTTGATCGGATAACACCTTTTTTTCCTAAGGAAAGATTCTATTAGTTGAGATTTCATTCTTAACAGACCTCAAACACATAAAGAAGGCTTTTGTGGCTAATTTTTAGATTTTTTTTTTTTTTCAAATATAGCTTCCTTCATACCAGACTCAATTATACGCTACTGATCATTACCAGAATATGGGAAACAGGGAATCAGTACTGGTTACTCAAAATAAGATATTATTTGGCCAGGGAACCAGCCATCCATTGGCTTTTACCAACCCAGACAGTACTACATTAGATTCCTCTCACTAGTTACGACTCATTTTTCCATTACCTACACACACCGAATAGTCTGGCCTATTCTTTCCACATTTTCTTCTGTCATCATACACCTGACAACATCACAAGATTACCTAACAATATTTCTTCGTTTAAGGAGTTACGTTCATATTGGTAAGGAAAAAACAGACTCTCTAGCTAGGGTAAGCAGTTATTCTAAGAGAAGGACACTCTAAAATCAAACCACTATTCTCTAGTCTAGGTGTCATAGCCTCTGTACCATGGTCTTCCACTGTTTTTAGGTAGATTTCTCACGCTTGAGGGTACGCTCGGCCACACTGTTCTATATGATTGTTCTTCATCTTGTTTTTTCAGGTTTTTATTTTATGTATGTAAGATCTCTCTAAATGTTATTAGTGTTTTAAAAATATCTTGTTTCAAATTATTCATTACTTCTGTACTTTAAATATTTCCTTAAAATTTAATTTCCTCATTAGACTATTTTTCCTTGTTGGAGCCATTGGCTTATAGCATCCAGCTTTTCCACCTAGGGTTATAGCTTAGTTCGTAATAATAATAATAATAATAATAATAATAATAATAATAATAATAACAATAATAATAATAATAATAATAATAATAATAATATACTTACATACATACACCCATATATGTATGTGTATGTACTGTATGTGTATATATATGCTTTATATGCCAATATAGACACTTAAGGCACGTATATATATATATATATGTGTGTGTGTATATATATATATATATATATACATATGTATATATATATATATATATATGTATGTATATATATACATATATTTATATATATATACATATATATATATATATATATACATACATCTATATATATATATATATATATACTGTATATATATATGTATATATATATATATATATACATATATTTATATATATACATATATATATATATATATATGTATATATATATATATATATATACTGTATATGTATATATATATATATATATATACATATATATATAGATAGATAGATATAATATATATATATATATATATATAAATATATGTGTATATATATGTATATATATATAAATATATATATATATATATATATACACACAGACATACAAACACACAAACTTATATATATATATATATATATATAAATATATATATATATGTATATACATACATCTATATATATATATATATATATACATATATACTGTATATATATATGTATATATATATATATATATATACATATATTTATATATATACATATATATATATATATATATATGTATATAAACTGTATATATATATAAATATATATATATATATATATATATATTTATATATTTATATACATATATATATATATATATATTGTATATATATATATATATATATATATATATGTACATACATCATCTATTCCTACACCCTTTGACGCAAAGGGGCTCAGGTAGATTTCATCAGTCGTTTCTATATTCAGCTTTCAAATCAATACTTCTCCATTCATCATCACTTATTTCACTCTTTATAGTCATCAGCCATGTAAGTCTGGGTCTCCCAACCCCTCAAGTGCCCTGTGGACCCGAATTAAAAGTTTAGTGAACTAATCTCCCTTGGGAAGTGCGAGGATCATGCCTGATCATTTCAAATCCTACCTTTAAATTTATCTCCCATTATTTTTCTAAGGACTTTGTTCTCAAATCTAAAAACTCTGTTGTATATTGTTTCTTTGTCATTCAATAAACTCCAATTATAAAGACCCTTCATTAGAGATCATAGTCCCTGAATATTTAAATGATTCTATTTCATCAGTCCTCTATCTTTCCAATGATATTTAATTGAGCCCTACCTTCTTTCATATTTCATGCATTCTGGTAAGCAAGCATTGCAAATCCAGTAGTGTTCTGCTAATAGGGATAGCGTCATCGGCATATTCTAGATTAGCTAATTTACTATTACCAATCAAATCATATCCATCCCTGGCCTCCCAGACTGTTATACACATTAAAAAATCGATAAGAAGGATAAACAATAGATGGCAACATATTTCTTGGAGTACTCCGCTGGTTTACTGGAGATTCATATGATAGGACTCAACTAACATTAATCTTGCACTTGCTATGATCATGTACAGACTTATTTATTGAAGTTTTCGTATTTGAAAGGAACTCCATCATAAGCCAGGACTCTCCACAATATTGACTGGTGCACACTAACAAAGACTTTAATATATATATATATATATATATATGTATATTATATATATATGTATGTATTTATACATATCTATATATATATATATATATATATATAGATATATATATATATATATATATGTATATATATATCTATATATATATATATATATATATATTTTCATATATTCATATGTATATATATATATATATATACATATATGTATGTATATGTATGTACATATATACTTATATATATATATATATATATATATAAATTATTAGCACGGACGGGAAAATGAAAAGACTTCATTGAAGTTAGCACTTTCGTCCATTAGGAACACCAACAGACTCAACAATGCGAATATATATATATACAAAGATATTCCCTTTTTAGAGAAGTTTCTTGAGTATTCTTAAAGTCTGTTTTAGATAAGAGAATAATACCACATTAATGAAAAACTGACCACGGCTTGGATTTAAATTTTGACTGGTATAGGAGATTAGAAAGGATTCAACTATATTCCTTTGGGTATAGTCATTTAAATGGATTATTTTACTCGTCTCTGACCATCCAATTCTGTGACCATATCCTAACCAGTGGGAGGCCAAGGCATTATTAAGAGAACCCATAGAGATGATCACCTTATGCTGTTTTATTCTGACTGAAATACCTTTGGATGTTTGGCCGATCCGAACAAGGAATACTATATACTGTGCATTTTTTCCCATAACTATTTTCAATTAACATACTTTTGAACTAAAATTATTTTCAAACATTACCGTAACATCTATTTTTTTCCAAATGGGTTTGTCATCTATAAATCAAACAGGAAATGGCAAATAAAGTATATTATTAATTGTTCCCCTTTTCTCCAACTGGTCGCTATTAAACATTTTTTTACCTTTATTCATACAGTTTTAAGAAAGATATTTGGTATAGCAGATATTAGTAGAAATTTCTTCAATTTTAGTGAACTCATCCTCTTTAAAATCAAGACTACATATTCTAAGTGCCATAAGGTACAAAAACAGGATACTTTATATTTCTAAATTAGCCAGAGTATAAACGCACATATGAAAAATAATTGTTAAGCTTTCTAAACATAGAAAACTTCTATTGATCAGCTTGTTTAACTAATAAAATGTCTAAAAATAAGATACTGGTGTTTTCTTAATTCCCTATAGTATATTTTATTGATGGTACCAATGAATTAATGATTCCAACTAAACACTCAAAATTGAAATTTTCTGGTAAAATACCTTAAACTTCGTTAACATAACAATACAAAACAATTTGAGATGACCACACTGAAGTAATTAAGTATATAAGTATATTAAGAATATATACAGACGTACACACATGCACACACACATACATACATACATACATACATACATATATATATATATATATATAATACATACATATATATATATATATATATGTATAAATAAATATATATATATATATATATATATACATACATTTATATATATATATATATATATAAATCTACACAATATATATATATATATATATATACATATATATATATATATATATATAATGTATACAGTGTGTCCCAAAAATATGTATACACTCTTTGGATTGTTAAAACTTGTTTAATTTATTGTTATTAACGTGGAAAACAGATTCACAGGAGAGAAACAATGCACATTTAAAGATTCTGAGAATTCACATTGAAAAATTAAGGGTAGAAAGCGCAATTTAAGAATGTTCCAAAAAAAACCTCAGCTCAAATAAAGTGTTCAAACTGGTTACCGTTCTGCTCAACAGACTTTTTGCATCGTGAAAATATGGAACTACAAACTGTTAGTAGCATTTCTCTCGGTATTTGAGCACATTCTTCTTCAATTGCCTTTCTAAGTTCGTCAATTGTTTTAGGTTTTCTGCTATACACCTTGTCCTTCATAAATCCCACAAAAAAAAAAAGTCTATGGGTGTCAATCTGGCGACCTAGCAGGAAATTGTTCTTCCAATCCAGGTTTTCATCCACATATCCTTTCACATCACAATGAAAGTTTGGGGGTGCACCATCTTGTTAGAAGTAGAACTCGGCATCTCCAAATTGTTCCTGGAAGCATGGCATAGCAAATTTTTTCAACATGTCGAGATAATTCAACCCAGTCACTGGGCCTTCAAAAAAGAATGGTCCAACAAGTCCCCTAGGTGAAAGTCCACACCAGACAGTGACTCTAGGCAAATTGAAGTGACGTTCCACTGTAAGAGAAGGATTTTCTTGTGCCCAATAAC
>NC_090748.1:58797972-58805472 GCF_036898095.1 Palaemon carinicauda | reverse complement strand
TTGTTGGCACAATGAATAAAGCCCGTAGAGAAATTCCATCTCAAATGAAGTCATGGAAAGGTCAACTGTATGATACACTTCTGCTGAAAAATAAGGATACGACCTTGGCAATATACCAAAGTAAGAAAAACAAGACAGAAGAAAAAGCCAGAAACTGTTGTGTATTACAATGCAACAAAATTTGGAGTAGACGTACTTAATCAAATGGCACGTAATTATTCCACAAGGTGCCCTTCCAGACGTTGGCCTGTTCATGTTTGAACATAGTTTATAATTGTAGTAGCGTATGTTATGAAGGATTTAATCATTAAATGATTATCCTAAGGTGAGGATTTGATTCTTCTTACCTATGTATTGCAGTAGGATCCAATCCTTTTGAGAGCGATGCTCATTTGTTATTTTTGTATCGTTGTGTACGAGTTTTTTTTTTTTTTTTTTTTTTTTTGCATATTGTCACTCGAGAGTCAGGAGTTGTTGCAGAAGACCAGAGATGTAGACCAGAGCAAGATTAAACATGTTTTAATAAGAAATCTCTGATTATATCCCATCCACCAGAAGACAAGTCAGCGAAGATGCTGGGATAGGAATTTTCTCTATAATTAACTATTATTATTCCAGGTATGTTTGAGAGCAGTATTTAACTTTGATAACTTACACCAAATCCAATGACTTCCTGTGGTCTTGCGCACAAAAGCCAAACACCACGTAGCTGAAACGGGAAAGACTCATTTATATTTTGCTTAAAGTGCAGGATGGATACTGACATTAAGCTTAAGGATTAAATATTGAACATGTATAAAGAAAGAATTTGACATTAGTCCATGAGTCTGACAACTAGAGAAAATCCATTGTTTTATGATAAACCAGCATAACCTTAGATTTATTAATACAACAAGAAAATTATATGAAACAACCGCAACAATAAGATAAAAAGTACTCTATAAAAAACAAGAATCTACACCGAAATACCAGAACATGATGATTTAGAACATTTCCGTAGTCAGGCATCGCCATTCGAGTTTGAATATTTCCGTTTTCTCTATTACTGAGTTTTACGTGAATATAGAAAATGATATCTTAGGTACACTATTATTGTCTTTAAAATTTATATTACTTCTAGTCTATTGCTATACATCTTATATAAAAGAATATGGATCATAAAAAAAAAAATTATTCTAATCCCAAGCCATTTCTTAAATTTATTTTATGTCCCTAACCCGTAAATATTTGTTACAATAAATATTGCACCATATTTCCATTTATTTTTTTTTCTTCTATTGGTGAAATTAATGTATTAATGCGTAAGTTGCCATTGTTCGATAGCTAAAAATACTATGCACAGTCGGTTAGAGGATTGGGAAAGCAATATTTTGAATACCATAAATCGGAGGGGCAAATAAATACTAACATAATACGCGATTATAAGTAAAATGTCCCTTTTTTTCAACTTAGAACTCGAACTGCCGTTCGTGCGTATGTACTGTACATGTTCGTTGATAACCTAATCGCTGAAGTTCCCTTAAGTTTCAACCACGCGTTCAAATTGGCCGCTGAATGTGATTTTTTTCCCTGTCGCCGCGTTTTTTTTTTTTTTTTTATTTTTTTTTTTTTATTCATCCTACACTTTATTGAATTTGAATGATTTTCATTGGCGGGGTATTAGTACCAATAGTTCAAATCACATGACTTTTTAAGCCAATTATATTGCATTTATTATAAGACACGTGACCACCCTTCGACCCAGTATTTTTATTAATTTGTGAATTAGCGTCATTCATTATCATGGCTCTTGTCGAAGTGACATGTAATGGTTGTGCTATTGATCAGTGGCCCTTTTATAAAGAATTCTCATTCAGATTCTGAAAACTTTATTGAATATCTTTAGGCTCAGGGTGTATTGCTCTTACCGCAGTGATCATCATCAGTTTTTATTGTGGACAAAATCGAAAAATCGCCCAAAAAAAGAAAAAAGAAAAAAAAAAGAAAAAGCAGCAGTGTCATTATCGTGTTAGTATATATAAAGGTTCATTTTTAGACAATACCCATTTAGGCCTACCACTTTCGGAAATTGCATTATTTGTTAATCATCGGTTAGACAAGGGGTTCAAACATGAAAAGGTTCTTAAGTGCTTGCACTGGTCCCGCCATACAAGTGTAGACTGGCGTAGTTTTTGCAGTGAGGTGACTCTTCACTGGCTTTGCAACCAAGAGCCGATAGGTGGTCCGGGAATCATAGTAAAAATAGACGAAACCTTTTTTGGCAAAAGAAGGTATAACAGAGGGTGAAATGTTAACGATGTCTTACTTTTGAAGGGATAGAACGTGACTCCAAAAAGTTTATCATCCCTCTTCAGGAAGAAGGACAAGACAGGAGCGCTAGGACCTTGATCCCTATAATCAAGAAATATATACGGTCAGGTTCTATTATAATAAGTGATGGCTGGGCCGCGTATATAACCCTTGGAAACGAAGGTTACGTTCATAAGGTAATTAATAATAGTGAAAACTTGGTTCACCCAGACGATACCAGCGTACATACGCAAACTGTAGAGCGATTGTGGAGGAACGTTAAAGAGTGGTCTAAACGTCCTGGAATGAGAACGATATATTTCGAACAGTATTTCAGACGTTATCTTTTTCTTGTTTATTTTTTTTTTTTTCGGTGATTATACTCACCATATTTTTTTCATTGAATCCACTAAACTCTGCAAACCTATGGTAATCAAGTATGGCAACCTGCAGACAACTTCCCGGCCACCGATGACGAGTTGGAATCCAATAGTGATTAAGGTAAAAATTTGGGTATTCATTTTTTATTGTTAGTGAACTCTCGACAATTATACAAATATAAAAATTGAAGCCAAAATCAAATCTGAAAGTGTTCACACAGTGTGCTACTGGCACTACGCTATCCAAGATTGTTCATTTATTTAATGTGACCTGCAACAGGGGGTTCCGGGGGAGGTTAGTGACCTGTTTTCTTACTAGGTTAGGTTAGGTGTGGTTAGATTAATTATTTATTATACATTTAAAAAAAAAAACGAAGGCATAGCCTTAGGATAAATCAAATCTGAAATGGTTCGAACAGTGTGCTACTAGTACTACGCTACCTAAGATTTTTTTTTTTATTAGACCTGCAACGGGGGTCTGGGGGATGTTAGTGACATATTTTCTTACTAGGTTAGGTTAGGTTACGTGTGGTCAGGTTAGTTATTCATCAAATATTAAAAAATGAGGGTAACGTCTTAGGAGAAATCAAATCTGAAAGTGTTCGAAAAGTTTGCTTTTTTTCCAGGTGACCTGTTTTCTTACTGGGTTAGGTTACGTTAGATATTTATTAAGTATATATAAAAAAAATGAAGGGGAGGTAGTAGGGAAAACGATGCATTCGAACAGTGTCGGTGCGATTCGTAAGTAAACATTGTCATTGGTTGTCAATGTCTTTTTCACTTTCTCTATAAAATTGGATAACAATGGTTTTCTAGCATATTTTCACGTATTTTGAAAGAATTTGACGATGACTTTCCTCGGAAATCCATAGATTGTGGAGTTGAGGCAGTCGATACCTAACTCCACAACGATAGATTTGCGCCGATAATGATCATCAGATTCGTTCAAAACACATGAATTTATGCCAGAAAATCCATTCTGTTATCTATTGGGAATTATTGCCAACTTAAGGAAATTTACCAAATTAACTACCTTTTACATTTTAATACATTTTATTACCTATACCATAATGTCTTTATTTCCTATCTTACTTAACGTATAGTTTAAAAGTCGAATTTCTTCTCATCTTAATACATATATTTCTTGAGAATGCAACAATTTTAGTAACGTTTTCGCCAACTTACATCACAATTACAGTGATCTGTATTGAACCCACGTATATTCTTAATACTATATCAAGATTTTATTATTTGACTAATATGAAATTCACATTATTTGGGTAATGAGTCTTCATAAACATAATTTTTTTTTTCCCAGATCTGACAAAATACGGAAGTATATTGTTTCTAAATTTTCTGAATTTGAACTGGTTATCACTTTTAGTGGCCGCTATTTCTTGCAGAGCTTTGCTTCTCGTCTTGATAATCATGTTCTCTGATACCTTAATGCAACAAACGAAATGAACAGGAGTTTCCAACATATACGATTAGTTTGACTAATTTTATCGGGCACTGAAATTTGAGTTAAGAAAAAGGGAGTAACCTATAAATGTGCCTAGTGTGGGCCATTTTTTGAGATGAAAGACAGTACTGACTGGGGGCAGTAAAGAGAAACTGCAAAAACTGGTGAAAAGGTATGAAAGTTTTGCGTCAAGGAAGAATCAATTGAAAATGATATCTAGTACAGTGCCTTTACAATTTAAGTTTAGTGAAAGACTGAAAATAGCAAACCAGACAATGGTTAGGTTAATTAAAACTTTGAAATCAAATCAACTTAAATTACGTATAAATATTTAGTCTATATACTGTGTATATGTATATATATATATATATATGTATATATGTGTATATATATATAGATATATATATATATATATATGTATATGTATATGTATATATATATATATATATATATGTGTATATATATGTATATATATATATAGATATATATATATATATATATATATGAATGTATATATATATAAAATATATATATATATATATATATATGTATATATATACATATATATATATATATATGTATATATATACATATATATATATATATATATATGTATATATATAACACATATATATATATATATAATATATATATATGAGTGTGTGTGTATATATATATATATATATACATATATATATATATATATATATAAATATATATATGAGTGTATATATATATATATATATATTATATATTATATATATAAATATATATATATATATATATATATAAATATAATATATTTATATGTATATATATATATATATATATGTATATATATATATATATGTATATATATATGTGTGTGTGTGTGTGTGTACATATAATATATTTATATGTACATAGTACATATATATATGTGTGTGTGTGTGTGTACATATAATATATTTATATGTACATATTACATATACACATTTATGTATGTATGTATGTATGTATGTATGTATATATGTGGAAAATGATTGGAGTGAGAAATAAACATTTGCTAAGAGGCCAAAACAATGTTAAAGCCTGGCTAGGTTTAGAATAAAATAATAGATGTGTCGCAGCCAATCTGAATGCAAATGCCGTTATCTAAGAAACATATTTTATATGTGTAATGAGAACGGGATATTTTTTGGATACATATTTGAAAAGAGACTTGATTGAGACAAATACGCCCTTTCCAAGAATATACAAAGGAAGGGTAAAATGTTGAGGAAAAGAGTTTCCTAGATTATGCGTTAGTACAGAGTAGATGGACTGAGTTGATGGGAACACGCTGGAGGTGTACCTGATCATTATTTATTCGTTGTAGAATAAAAGGGGAATATAAATTAGAGAGAAAAGTGTTGAAATAGGAGAGTAAATATTGTTAAGAAATTAAAAGGAAATATGAAGATAATTTAAGGAGAAAGGGGAAAAAATGTCAGTTACTGTTAAAACAGGAGGAAAGACCATTTGAGAATTATTCAAATGAATTTTGATTGACATGTTTTCGTGTATAGGAAGATCGAAAAATTGGTAAAATACTAAAAGTGGGATGACAATATTTTTACATGATGAATAAAGTATTTTATTTGAAGTTGTACAATCTAGTTGTATGTTGAAGGTTTGTTGAATGTGAAAGATACGTCACCATGCAAGGTTGAGTGATGCAAGATATTTAAAGGATTAATTCAAGGTAGAAAAACCTCGTGAATGTAACAGTTGGAGAAACCAGAAAGATATAAGGAGGATGAAGAAAAGGATGATACCATGAGTTCATTGGAATACAAGTTAGATGCTTCAAAAAGAGGGTAATAGTGTTACTAAAGAGTTTACCATGCTCTGTAAGATGTTTTTATTGATGGAGAAGGCGACAAAAAATTAATAAAATTATTTAATGACTGTTGAATAAATGTTAAAGTGATAAAGGTAAATATAAGAATTAAAGTATATAAAATTTCTTAGTATATCTGGAAAAGTTAGATAGAGGAAGCAACATAAGTGACAAAGAAGATGACATAATATTGGAAGAACAATGTGGGATTAGGTAGGGAGGAAGGAGCATGGATTATTGTTCATTATGAAAGGTAAATGAAAAGTTTGAGTACAAAAGGAATTCGGGAAAAATTTGTGAAAAAAGTTGATTGAAACAATACGGAAGATATTGAGAAAGTGTGGTTCAGATAATTGGCTGTTGGGAGCACTGAAAATATTTCATGAATGAAGACAACGATGACTGTGTTAAGAGTATGTAGAAGAATAGTCACAGGGGGTTAACAGCCCATGTTACAGAACACGGGCTGTAGGCACAATGTTGTGGGATATGAAAATATGCTGTGAATGGCAGATGAAATGATTGATGAATGTACAGTATACGAAAATCTGCAAATTGGGGGCAGTGAAAACAATCTACCGATGATGGTGAGATGGTTTGCAAGCGTCTACAAGATGATAGGAAGAATAATAACGATTAATTCCTAAATTTATTTAAAAATTAAATTTAAATGCAGAGCTTCCAAAAAATGTGAAAAAGAAAATGATGTAAAAAATATTACCGTGTGTATATGATGCTTTTTACTAGATGAAAGCTCGTTAAAGTTAAGCACTTTGTATCCATATAAAAATGTAAAATTTATATGCAGAAACCCATTAAATATTAATGGACTTTCCAGATTCATGGACACCTATCCACAGTTGATGTGGACTTTCGTTGTTTATTTATATAGTAGTCATGTACGAAATTCTATAAACCATATTGAGCTTATGAGGTCCCACTGGGGGATCAGTATTCACACTGAACCTATATTAAAATCAAAAGAATTTTCAGCAATAAGATACCATGCAAATTCATTTAAAACCAATGATTCATTGAAACTCTTTCGAAATGATCTCATAAAACTGACTTCCTTTCGATTATCTTTTAGAATCTATCAGCATCAAAAGAACGAGACATTCCTGAAACAAAAGCATCGATGCATAATTATATATTGGATAATTATATTAATAAAGCTTCTCCTGTCCTTATTAAAAATTCTTTTTTTTTTTTTCAGCGTTTATGTCATTTTAGTTTAGAATTCCTTCCAAATATTGTACATTTTCACTCTGCGAGATCGATCTAATGTCTAAAATAGATAGATTTTCGTGTTTATAGTACACCGGAGGATGGGAACAGGTTACCGAAACAACGGTAATGATAAAGAGGAGGCATGATTCCAGGTATTCTTGGTGTCCTGTTCATTACAAGTACAAGAGCACATACATATGCACACATTATATATATATATATATATATATACTGTATATATAGGTATATATATATGTATATATATATATATATATATA
>NC_090748.1:58790472-58792972 GCF_036898095.1 Palaemon carinicauda | reverse complement strand
CGTCGTACCCGGAAGTTTTCCGTCCAGAACTTCGCCAAACGCCCATGGTTCCTGCCAAGCACGGTATTTATCACCATATCAAGACGACGGGACCCCCAGTCTTCGCAAAATTCAGACGTCTGGCACCGGAACGATTGGCAGCCGCCAAACAGACGTTCGCCGAAATGGAGAAAATGGGCCTTTGCCAAAAGGCCTCCAGCCCATGGTCGTCACCCTTACACATCATTCTGAAGAAAGACGGCTCCCTCCGTCCGTGCGGGGATTACAGGCGCCTGAACATGCAAACAGAACCGGATCACTACCCCCTCCCAAACATTGCCGATGTGACCTCCTACCTGCACAAAGCGAAGGTTTTCTCTACGGTCGACCTCCTGAAGGGGTTTTATCAGTTGCCTATGAACCCAGAAGACATTCCCAAGACCGCCATCACCACTACGTTTGGTACATACACCTTCAATTACTCCTGTTTTGGCCTTCGTAATGCTGGGGCAACGTTTCAACGTCTCATGGATGGCATCTTAGGGGACCTCCCTTTCTGTGTATGTTATGTGGACGACATACTTGTGTTCTCCTCCTCAAAAGAGGAACACCTCCGTCACCTACGCATCGTGCTCGACCGCCTGCAACAAAAACGCCTTGTAGTCCGGTACGACTGGTGTACCTTTGGCGCCAACGAAGTGTCGTTCTTAGGGCACCGTATCACTCCTGAAGGAGTCCATCCCCTCCCTGAGAAGGTAGCAGCCGTTCAGAACTTCCCCGCGCCCTCGACCGTCAAAGCTCTGCAGGAATTCTTGGGCATGATCAACTATTATCACCGTTTTTTGCCAGCCATTGCCGCCACTCTTGCTCCCCTCTACGCCTCCCTCAAGGGCAAGCCAAAGGACTTGAAGTGGGGTCCCCTTCAAGAAGCAGCCTTCTGCAATGCAAAGAAGGCCCTATCAACTGCTGCGGCTCTCACTTTTCCTATCCCACACGCCCCTCTCCTTCTCTCCACCGATGCCAGCGACGTCGCTATTGGTGCAGTACTCGAGCAGGTGGTCAAAGGCTCGCCCCGCCCATTGGCCTTCTTCAGCAGAAAACTGTCCAAGGCAGAATCGGGTTATTCTACCTTCGATTGAGATTGCTGGCGGTGCACTTGGCTGTCCGTCACTTTCGCCATTTCTTAGAAGGTACGCCCTTCGTCATTTGCACAGACAACATGCCTCTGTTGCACGCCTTCACTCGACAGTCTGACGCCTGGTCCGCCCGCCAACGCCGACATCTCTCCGCCGTTGCTGAATACAATTGCACCCTCCAATACGTCCCTGGGAAAATGAATCCCGTTGCCGATGCCCTGTCAAGAAACACGTTGGCTGCCGTTCAACTGGGATTAGATTACAACGCCCTGGCTGAAGCCCAACAACAGGATCCAGAGTATCAAGCTTGTAGGACATCCTGCACGTCCCTCCGTTGGGAAGATTTTCCCCTCAAAGACTCCAACACCACCCTCCTCTGTGACGTCAGTACTGGTAGACCGCGACCTTGGATTCCTGCTCCCATGCGCCGACAGGTGTTTGATTTCATTCACGGCTTTTCACATCCCTCGTGCCGTTCTACTGCACAGCTGCTGAAGGCAAAGTTCATTTGGCACGGCATTTCTAAGGATGCTAAGGATTGGGTCCGCGCCTGTACTTCTTGCCAAACTTCCAAAGTACATCGACACACGGATTCAGGAGTGGGCACCTTTCCTCAACCTCAGCGTCGTTTCGCACACATTCACGTCGACGTTGTAGGCCCCCTACCCACATCACAAGGACATCGTTACCTGTTTACCGTCATCGACCGCTCCACTCGTTGGCCTGAAGCCATTCCCATGGAAACTGCAACGTCCGCCTCATGTACATCTGCCTTACTCTCTTCCCTCGCACTAAAAAGAACCTGAATGATCATGTCTCTGTTTTGCTCTGTAACATTGTCTGTCTCTCGAACAGGTCATGTCCTGTTGCCTTGAGGTTTTGTATATAAAGAAGAGTGTTCCTTAATAAAACTCAGTTGATTGCATCCTGCCTTTGAGTTCACAACTCCTCTCTCGGCCCGTCACAGTATGGACAGGATCCTGTGTTACATATACGGCCCTGATTAATTCGCAACAGTTGCCAAATTATTCAACTGAGCAATACAGTGTATATTTACTAAATCTCCTAAGGAGAGTAATGAATTCCTCTGGAAGGTTTTTTTTAAAAGAGCTAATGAAAAACAGCTCAAAGTATGGTGGTTGGCTCAAAACCGCACCGGTAAAAGTATTTGTGGGCGATCATGTGTATTTGAGATGATTACAACCTACTATGCATTTCAGGGCCGTGTCCAATTGATTTTCGTTGATAAAATCCTACCAAAACATCGGATATGGGTAACATTTTGGGAATAGGTATTTGAAGCCACAGCCTAATTGGCAAAAATATGAAGTAATGTCTAATGTGAATAATAAGGGAACTTACCAGACTAAATATAAGAAATTGAA